>NW_020194476.1:1517487-1595313 GCF_003019875.1 Amorphotheca resinae ATCC 22711 | reverse complement strand
CCTACCCCACAATCTCCACACACTCTTCCTTCATCCTTCATCCTCCCCATCCATCCATCCATCCATCCATCCATCGCTCCATCTATCTATTGCTTATCCGCACTCCACCCAACCTAATCCAATCCCAAGTCTCCTTTTACTAAATCCCCCACATAACATAACATATACCGTATGATGCATTCCTTCGATATTATTCCTTCAACCCCGCATAGTACACCTGACCTCCCCATTATTCTCCATCGATTGATCCTTCATCGGCACGGGATTTTAGAATTTTGAAGGTCGGGCTTGGACAGTACATATGATAGTACATAACGACTAGGATGCAATAGCTCGCTTCGCTCGCGGAAATACAATGCTTACCTAGTCACAGGGGCAGAAGCCAAGTCTTTTGAGGTTATACTGATTTTACTATTGTGACAGAAACTGTAGGCTGTTTGATTATGTACGCTAGTTTCGACCTGTTATATAGCCTTAAAAACGCTCTGATTTAACGCCGTTATATGCTAGTAAAAATGCTCTAAACTCAACCCGTTATATAGCCTTAAAAACGCTCGAATTCAGCCTGTTATATAGCCTCGACAAAACTCGGATTCGACGCCGTTATATGCCTTAAAAACGCTCTAATTCGACGCCGTTATATGCCTCGAAAACGCTCTGATTTAACGCTGTTATATAACCCTGACAACACTTAGATAAGTTAGATTTGACGCCGTTATATTCGTCGAAAACGCTCTGATTTGACGCTGTTATATGCCTCGAAAACGCTCTAATCTAACGCTGTTATATAACCTTAACAACACTTAGATTTGACGCCGTTATATACATCAAAAACGCTCTGATTTTGTGCCGTTATATAGACTTAAAAACGCTACTATATGCCTATTAGTGTAACCCCTTATCCTTAAACTACTAACCTGTTAAGGGCCTGTAGAACTACCTGTCGAGCTACCTATAAAGCCACTTACCTGTAGGGCTACTTACCGGTAGGGCTACTTGTAGTAGCACCTGTAGTATGCTAGTTCGAGTGCCAGTTCGAGTGCCAGTTCGAGTGCCAGTTCGAGTGCCAGTTCGAGTGCCAGTTCGAGTGCCAGTTCGAGTGCTAGTTCGAGTGCTAGTTCGAGTGCCAGTTCCTTGTTCAGGTAGAAGGGGGGATATAGACACGTAAAAATATATAGGTAGGTAGGTAGGGAGGTAGGTAAGAGAGCGCGTACAGCGCGTGTAGGGGCCTGAGGCAGCGAACCGGGACGCGGACCAATGAGAATTAAGAGAATACCCTTGTTTTTACAGGGGTTTTTCGGCAAAACATCGGTCCATTTTCCAGTATAAGATAGATGTACGTGGGTAGGTAGGTCTATACAAGAAAGAAAGAATCCACCGTTGTTTATTTATCGAGGGCAAAACACACCCCAAGAGGGATTCCTTACTTAGGTGTAACCTTACATGTCCCTATCGCGCATCTGTTAGGTATCTACCTTACTTTACCTATGAAATTGCATGTAATTGCATGCACCGTATCCCTCGATTTTAATATGTGAGGTATATCCGCTACCTACCTACCTAGGTACATCCATACAACTTACAAGACTATCCATGCATGCATACCAAACCAAACTATCCGTAGATCCCGACACAACGCCGTCTCTTCTCCTCCACAGCTACCTACCTACCTTACCGAAGTTCAGCCTGGTACTAAGCACATTCTTCTTCTATCGCCACTCCAGCCCGACCCAACCCAACCCAGCACAGCACAGCATACCTAGCACAGTAGTATCTTCTAGATCTATCCCCCTCGGGCATCGCGGACTAGGTACTGGTATGGATATTGGAGATTTGATCTATCAATCTATAATTATTTTCTCAATATTATTTCCTCGCAAAATAATAATAAATAATCGTCCCAAAAAACAATAGCAGAAAATTTTCTTACCTTTTTTTCAATAAATAAACATCTAGCCTCCCCAACCCAAACCCAACCCAAACCCCGAATCTACTCTAATCTAGCGCCGCATTCACCGAATTCATTTTTTTTTTCTCTTTTTTCTCTACGTTCTTTCTTTTTCCGCGCCGGCGCCGCGCTTCGCTCCCGAGTCCCGACGAACAGGTCGGTACCTTAGGTCGGTGGGGTGGGGCGCGCGCAAAAAGCTTCGGAACCGAGGCTTGTTCTGCCGGGATGCCGGGGTCCGAGGATTTTGGTTTGAAAATTTTGGGGGGGAAAATGGACAAGGAAAAGAAAAATATTGATGTGAAGGGGGGGAAAAAAACTAGAGCGGGTGGGAGATTTGATTATTATTATGGAGAGATTTATTGGGATGGGATGGGATGGGATGGGATGGAATTTATTGGATAGAGAAAAAGAAATGAGATGAGCTGGGGGATGCGAAGTGTGGAGTTGGTTACAGTCGATAAATAAGTAAGGAATGAGTCAAGTCACCGCTCACGACAAACGAAACAAACATCATGCGCATGTAAACTCAAGTTTTAAAAAGCTGCTTTGCATTGGTTTTCTATACCCTAGCAAATAATATCCCAAGTAGACACATGATGCTCCATCCCGCATTAAGAGAGTAATAAATCCACCATCCGTAACTCCAATGCTCCGCATGAGTAGCGTGGTTGATATTGATATTCCCTCCGTGATATCCTTCCTTCGCCATGTATGAGCATATGTGGGTGTACTGTGAATCCTGTTCCCGAAGCCACCAATGAAATGATATATGATATAATAAAAAAGTGTATCTTTTAAACGCCGACCCTAATGCCCGCTGAGAATCGCTCAAATCGCTGAACTGAAGTGCTGTAACTCGAAAACTGACAAAAGACCGGGGGCGCAGAAGCTGTCGCGGCTTCAGTATACGCGTCCCCCGCCTTATAACCCGGAGACATGTCGGACGCAGAAGCGCGAGGCTTCGGTATACGCGTGCAGGTCTCGAATCGAAGAAGGCTTAGAACACGCTGATGGTGCTGATTAAGCCCGGCCCTGTCCGCGGAGGCAAGTAGAGACCTTCAGCGAAGAAGGCTTGCTTCTCGGACGGGGGTATCGAGGATGAGGGTTGGGGATTCGAGTAGTAGCCGGTCGTTGCGATTTGTTGTCGTTGCTTCTCTGAGAACGAGGGTAAAGGGTCTGCGGAGGGAGAGGGAGGCATGGATTCGTCTTCTGATGACTCGTCCGAGTCGTGATCTAATTCGGGTGGTGGTGATGATGTGGAATGTGATTGTGTGAGGTGTAATGCGAGGCCTTCGAGGTCCTCCTCCTCATCTTCGTCGTAGACCTCCTCGACCTCGGTGTATGATGTGATGATGCTGGCGGATGGGACGCGCTGTAAAGGGACCATGTCGGCCTCCATCTCGACGTCCTCATCCGAATCGTAGTCGCTGTCGGAGTCTGACGAATCGGCATCCTCAGCTTGCCAATCGTCGGCAGGATCCTCGACTACGGAATCCGCCCATTGGATGTGCCTGGGCTCTTCGGTGCGGGTGGCTTTCTTAACGGATTGGTTGAACCAGATTTCCTGTTCCTGCTCGGCTTCGGCAAGGTCGAGCATTAAGGAATCGAGCAGGTTGGCATGGCCGACGAGGAGACGGAGGTTGTGATCTGGACGGGAGGCCTCGGTGGATAGCTTGCCTCGCGCCGTGTGGGCGAGGTAGTAGGTCTGGGTGACGGACATTGTTCTGCGCAATGGCGATGTGGATGTGGATGTGGAAGGGGAGGATTGAGTGGAGAGTTGTGAATCTTGGGATGTATCTTGGGACGACATGATTGTATGGCGCAATAGGATCTTATATTATAGAAAGTCTTGGTCGCGATGAGTCAAGGCGGCTGAATACTTTTTAGGTAGAACGAGGCCGAGGACCGGTGGACGGACGCCAGTACCGATAGAGCGGACAGGCGAGGAGGCAAGGGTTTCGCCGTGTCGGGATTGGGGGGGATGGACGGTGCCTGAGCACTAGAGATGGATTAGGAAAGGGATGATGGGAGGTGTTCGAAGCTGATGATGTGAGGTTGAGGTTGAGGATGTTTTTTGTCAGTCGGAGTGGTGAGCAGAGCAGAGGCAGACGGCGAGCGGATGTGGCAGCGGGAAGCTCTTTGTACTCTTGGGCGCGGCCGTCTGCAGCTGATTCTCACATGGACTGGTGGACCTGGATGGGTTGAGCACGAGCAGGGCTGATTACATCGTAAGCCCGAGACTCCGTGTGGGGCCCGGAGAAGCGGTGACGCTATGCCGGGATGGGGCTAGGGCGGGTGAGGGAGAGCCAAGAGAGCCAAGGGCGCGGCCGTGTCAATCCGATCTGGGCCTTTTGGGCCTTTTGCGGTTGAGTTCTGCCTGACTATTACTGACGGTACTACTGACGGTGATTGACACCCGCGCTGCGCTCCCATGGACGAGGGTTAACTCCGTCGAGTCATCGCCGTGATGTTCCTAGCATGATTAGATTATTACTGATTGATGCTCGACCATTGACAATTTGACATCGTCTTGACGTTGCATGGCGCTGCGATTACCCAATCATCCCGCTGCGTCTTGATTACTCTTCATGCCTTATAATCATCATCCTGACAAACGTCACTGAAGAGTTGCGCTTCCACAGGGACGACCAGGCTGACAAACTCGTGCCTGTTACAAATCAAGAACCACAGCCTTCCGTCCCGTTCCCTTTTTCCTCTATTTCCCCGGATTTCCACGGTTTTTTCGATTTAATCTAGAAAATTTCTCTCTTTTTCCTCCCTTTTTTTCTCCCCTTCTTTTTTCTCTTCTCTAGCAACGACTCGTTCCATGGTTCACCACACATCACGCACTGACTGACCCAAGGCCGCGAAGGATGCCCCAATCGATCACCGACACAGCAGCAACCGCAGCGCAAACCCTCACCGCCCGCAAATCCTACGCGTCGTCACGTTGCCCACGGATACAAGGCTGCCACTCAACGCACCTCGCGGTAGCCAATCACACGCACGGCTCCTGATTACGTCCGGTCGCTCATCAATCAATTCAGGCAGCAAACCCCCGTACCAATCCTACAGTACATACCAGGTACATACATCATCCATTCATCATCACCATCGTGATAATCCATGCCCCTGATATCAGATATCTGATACCCCCCCCTATCCTGCCCTGTAAGATCCGCACTGATCAAGCATACGTCCGTACCTAGTCGTGCACCGCCCGTTCATTAATTAATTAATTATCATTCGCGACATCGTAAATCGGTGAGCTCGGTGTCAAAGCCGAGCCCTGAGCGAAAGCGAACGCGAGAGCGAGAGCGAGAGCCAAGCCTCAGTCGGTCGGTCGGGTCGGTCGGTCGGTCGATATTGTCGCCGTGTCTCAATTCTCAGCAGCTCTCACCTCTCACCTCTCACCTCTCACCCACGGAGCAATGCAGCCGGGAGAGATGTTGGCCGGCGAGTCATCAACGCTGCAGTTGCAGACGCAGTCATTGATCCGTGAGTGAGACTTGTCCTTGACCCTTTACCCTTGACCCTTTACCCTTTTTACCCCAGCATCGCGAATCCTCAGCATCCTTCGCGAAGCTTATTCCGCCGCAGTACGGAGTAACCCATCCACCCGGAAACCAGAGACACATACATACATACATACATCACAAGACACCCTCTCTCACAACATAATAACATCCATCCATCCATCCATGACATTCCATAACATACCATCCCCCGAACTCTCCCGCGCATTCTCATTTCTCCATCACTCCCTACCTTACCTTACACAGTGCTCGGCATCTTTCTTCCCCCTCCTCCGACTCTTACTTCCGCCCAGCGCTCGGACTTAAACACACCTTAAACCCCTCTGCGCAGGCAAGGCTGAGAACTCCGTCTTTACTCCGCCGCGTAGTTACGGGCGTATCGCATCGATCGATCTGGACTGAACTGATCGAGATCGGTGTAGGGTGTGCTATGGTAGGGAGAGCTGGTGATTAGATAAGATAGGTGAGGGGAGGTGTATGTCTGGACTCTGTCAGTTCATTAGTCAGGTAGGTACTTAGACAGAGGGGCATGTATGTATGTATGTATGTATGTGCCGACACACCTACCTACACTGTACATACATACATAAGGTACATACATCACACATCATATATGACACAAGCGGTGAAGCCTCCCCCTATCCCATCCCCCATCTCCCTCCCACTCAACATCCATCCATCCATACCCTCCCTCCAGCCCCGAATTCCTTGCTCAATCAAGCCACAAGCACACCTACCTACCTACAAACCTACCATACATAAAAAAAACAACCCCCTAATAAACCCCTTCCTTATCCACGAACCATATTTCTTTTCTCAAAAGCAAAAATCCCCTCCCCCCCCCTAAAAAAAAGAAAAAAAAAAAAATTCAGATCCTGCATGTGCCAATCTTCAATTTTCATTTTTTACCTTTGATTGATTTATGTGGGGAGCGAACCAGCGAGCGAGCGATCGTGGGACGGGAGAGCGGCATCGTAGTTAGGTAGTTAGTGTGGAGTGGAGTGGATAAGGTAGAGAGAGAGAGCGCCACATCTATATCCATGGCATGGCTACTACTTATCTAACTAGCTACAGTCGTGGTTCGGCATTGGGAGGAGGGGGAGAGGGAGAGGGAGAGGGAGAGAGGGAGGCGGGGTGGAATTATATACACCTTAGGAAGCATATCGCACTTTTATAATAAGAGAAATAGGCAGTGAAAAGGAAAGAAGGTGATTTTTTCTTTAAAAGAAAATAGAAACCCTCATGAATCAATCATAGCTACATAAATAGCTGGGCTAGGTATTATCATTCAATGATTCATTCATTCATTCATTCCTATTTGTTATCGTTCGCTCCCGAAACTTATCTCTTTCAAACCTCCCCCCCCCCTCTTTACCCCCCCAAAAAAACCAATAAAAGCATCCCGCCCCCCCCAAAAAATCAAAACCCAAAAAAAAAGAAAAAAAAGTAAAAATAAAACAGAGTCATTGCCAAAAAAAGACAATCGCCCGACGAGAGGCTCGAACTCTCAACCTTGGGCTTAAAAGGCCCACGCGCTAACCAATTGTGCCAGCCGGGCTTAGTGTCGAGTTGATTTCCTTTCATGTTTGATCATGTTTTAACTTTGCGGGATTTCGCTTGGTGTTGTGAATAAGGGGTTTGAGAAGATAGATACCTTAGGTAAGGGAGATAGGGGGAAGGAAAGGTGTTGATATCGCATATAGGTAGGTACCTATGTAGTATGAAGACTTGTTGGAAAAGACTTCAATTACTCAATAACCGGCGCAAGGCGAATGAATGTAATATGAAGACTTGTTGGAAAACGGTTCAATTCTTCAATAACCGGCGCAGGGCGAATGAGAAGATACAATTCCTAGGCTTTATGCTTCTTCTGTACAATTCCCCTTGATCCCCTCACTCTTGCTCAATCCATCATTCCAAACTATCCCAATATATGCCCACAACGCCTCGAATGCAATCCCATACCGAAAAGTAATGACGACTCTAAGTCCGCAACGCCGGGATAAGAATGACAAATTACAGTGCTACGCGGCTTCTCTATTATGCACAACTCTTCAAAACGCCCCGGATTCCTTCAATGCCCCCGCAAGGCGTCTGTAATCTCTCAACAGTTCCAGGACTTCGTTGATCCGGAGCTCTCCGGGATTTTTCAGCTCCATGAACCGTTTGATTGGTGGTGCGATCTTGGGCACCTCCTTCGGTGGTAATACTGTTGCGAGATCTGGGAAGGCCTGAGATCTTGTCAGTCACGATTCTCAGAGAGGCCTCGAGGTAGCTTACCGTCGTGAGTTCAGCCACGCCACCATCAGGTACTGGTTTTGCGGGAGGCGGCGGTGGCGGCGCCGGTCGTCCAAAGCCACGCGCGAATCCCATCCCGGCAATCCTAGTCATTGGATTCAGGGAATTCCCCAGATTCCGCATCGACTCCACGATCGCAGGGTTCCCGGACGTGGGTGCCGGGCTGGCCTTCTCACCCTCTTCGGCAAAGGCAACCTTCTTATTACTACTAGCGGCGCTTCGTACACTGTCCGTACTGCCGTCGCGGACCATCTTCCTCCCACCCACCATACTCAGAAACTTGTCGTCTAACCTCGCACCTGAGTTGCTGCGGTTCCTCGAGGGGACCGGGCTGTTATGTGAACTCCCTCCGCTCATGGAACCGTCATCTTCTGGCGGGGGTGTGCTGACGAGCTTTCGAGCATCATCCAGCGTTTTAGGGACGATGAGGTCTGCGGCTGGACTAGATGGATCTTCTTGTCGCTCCTTGAGCTTGCTGATCAAGAATTTATAGCTTTCTCCCAGGCTGTTGCCCAGCGTCTTGAACCCTTGATCGGCAGTGTTGAGGACGGCGTCGCCGGCAGCACCCAATACCTGAGCGGGGGGTTGGAACATATCGCTGATCTTTCGGTTCTGAGCCTGTATATTCGGACGGAGGCCCGACGGAGATGGCTGAGGCTTTGATATCTCTGGACTCGCATTTTCTTTACTTACTTCAGGGGCAGATGGTTCAGATGGAGTAGGGGACATTGGGTCTGCTTTCTCTGAGCTGGGCGTGCTTGCTTTGGGAGGTCCAGAAGGAACCTCGTCCGCTCTTAAACTTGCAAGATCCACCGTTTCGAGGAAGGTGATGGCAGCCTCTAGATTGGTCAAGCAGTACGCTGCTTCTCCGTCAATCTTGCTCTCATTCCGGAACCTTTGTATGAAATATAGATTGCTGATAACATTGATTCCCTCCGGTCGTGACGTGATCAACGTATAGATCAGCATCGGCATTATCTCGTCCGCCGAAGAAGATGGATGGAAATGTGACAAAGTATCCACGATGCTTTTGTGAGCTGCTTTGAGGTGCTGAAGTTTTCCAAAAGGGTATTTTTCGTCGTTCATCGCTGTCAGGTCCGATCTGGCTGCCTCGAGCCACTCCCGGACTTCGTTTTCCTTCTCTTCCGCACTTTCGCCAGATCCTTGCCCTACGTCAATTCCTAGGTCGATCAAGCCAATTCCTACGACTGACAAAGCAGCTGTCTTGGACCGTAACTTTTCATCTTGTGCCTCGTCCTGTGTGCTCCTGTGCCTCCATATTCTGCCATAGACGGCCTCACAGACCCTCCTTTCCACGGCTTCTTCTAATGCCACACGCTTCTGCTCAAGTACCTTCCGGGCACGTTTTCGGTCAGCAATCTCCTCTGAAGTTAACATCATCTGCTCGGAGTCCTTTTTCTCGAAAGGGGCCTTCGGTCGATCCTTGACGTTAATCGAAGCTGCCTTGGCCCTGAACTTGCTAGCTGTGGAAGATAGAGACGATAGTGATGGTGCCGGCGAAGTCCCTCGATGCTGGCGAGATGATAAGGTCGAAATATGGGTATTAATATGGGTAGCGGCAACTGCGTAGAAGTCTTGGAATAGACCTGATAATTTATCCACGCTTGGAGGCGAGGGGTGCACTTTGGCGGAGAGTGAGTCAATGAAGCTGCAACCAAGTCAATACCGGCCGAATCTCAAGGTTCTTGGAAATTCTGACCTATCTGTCAGACTGACGAGCTCGATTGGAAGCTCATCAAAGTCTGCGGGTAGCTTTTCAGGGGCCCCCTCCACCGCTCCATGGCTTCCATCCTCCTCCGAACTCTTGTCAAATGAATCTTGCGGCATCTTGGAAAATTTGTTCTCTTTCGGAGTGCTGGGCTGGGCTGAACTGATTATCTCCGGCATTGCCTCATTCTGAACTGTGCTTGCTCGTTGGCTTCGGGTTGGATGGTCCGGGTCCTCCGGTTCGATTCTGGAGAATGACTTCAAATTATGCAGCGATCGATGGGCGTCGGCCTTGCTCTCATTCGAGAGCGGCATGAAATCAGGGAACTTCAACGCCATTTTATCAGTAATTGTGCTGCAATGCTAAGTAGAGGAAGCTGGGAAAGGTCTTACTTACAAGTCCTTGCCCACCAACGTTATCGCATGAATCTGGCACCTCCTGAAACTCTGATCACAACCTGGATGGCTGGACAAACCAGCTTGCAAACGAAAGTGATGATAAATGAGCAGAGGCAGCGAATTGCGAGGTGAAAATTACATTTCCACCATATATGGATTCGAGGGTCTTTCAAGGTCGAGGCGCAATCCCATCCCACGATCCTTGTTGACCTGCAAATAGTTGCTGATACCAGAGGATGAGGCTATGAACTGAAGCAAGGGAAGGTAAGGTAAGGGTTCGGCTGGGCCCGGTATGACGCGTAGCGAGGCGTCAAGGCAGGCCGCCGTATATCGAGTCACAGGCGAGGCGTAGGTTTCATCATGGGTAGCCGCGCATCAAGCGGGCCAATCAGACTGCGCCGTGACTCGGCCGCCCAGCTCCGTTGGCGAATCAGCGCACATGACTCCAGTTGCGCCGCCGCCGCTGTCGTCGTGATACCGATAGCAGTCCATGCGAGGTGAGCGGCCAATACTCCGTGCCCTTCCTCCAGCTGTGTCTCGATCCTCCTGTTTTGTTGCCAGTAGTAAATAACCTCCTCTTCTAAGATGCCTCTGAAGCGGAAGCCCCCTCAAAAATGCCATTCTACTGCGGCCGTGACGGCTGGAGTCTTGCTCTCGTTCTTGGCCTTGTCGACTCCGATAGCTGCATCTGCGTCACATCAGCAACCATCACTACTCCCCGTGCTGAACCCCTTTCCCTTCACGCCAGAAAGCCCGGAGCCTACGAGTAACGAGCATGTATTTGTATGCTCTCTCTACATTCTTTGGGGAAGCAAAATACTAACTTATCCAGACGCTACGCCACATCTTCCACCACGGGGTTCGGGACCTTACCCTTCATAAGAGACTCGACGTCTCGACATCCGGCTCGGCAGTATGGATGGAGTCGGAGGATGGGCACCTGGAGGAAGAAACCAGGCCACTGGTAGTCAAGTCGAGCCCCATGAAAATACACCGATTAAAGGACAGACGGCCGTCAGTCGTGGATCCTATGGTCGCGGCAGCACGAGAGGAAGGTTCGGTTTGGGCCTTGTCTCCCTCGGCATGGACTATGGATGATGTGCCTGGGCCAAATATTACGGATAAGGAGACGGTATTGACTTTTGCTCAAATGGCGGCAAACGCATATGTCGAGAAACCAGATACCGGGGATTGGAAGGACGTAAATGGAGGATTCAACAGGACCGACGATGTAGGATTTGGATGGGATAGCGATGGTCTCCGGGGGTATCTCTATATTGACGAGAAGAATTCAACTGTCGTTATAGGGCTGAAGGGCACGACGCTCGCTATTTGGGATGGCGAGGGTACCACAACCAACGATAAAGAAAACGACAACCTCTTCTTCAGCTGCTGCTGTGGACAGCAGGCTGGTACCCTCGCTCGGCAGGTCTGTGACTGTGCTGAAGGCACGTACACCTGCAACCTTCCCTGCCTCAAGAAGAGCTTGACAAAGGAAAATCGATACTACGCAGCTGCCAGGTACCTCTATGGCAACGTCACGGCTCTTTATCCGAATGCCAATGTATGGCTATCAGGCCATTCACTTGGGGGGTCGCTCAGTGCCATGTTGGGCTTGACTTACGGCACACCCGTTCTTACTTTCCAAGCGGTTCCGGACGCCTTGCCTGCAAGTCGACTTGGGCTTCCTATACCACCAGGGGTAGATCCCGACAGACCTGGCCAGAGGGATTATACGGGCGCATTTCATTTTGGCAATAATGCAGATCCAATATTTATGGGAACTTGCAATGGCGCTACAGCGTCATGTTCCTACGCTGGCTATGCGCTGGAGACTTCATGCCATACTGGTAGAGAATGCGTTTGGGATGTCGTGGGGACCAATGGAACCAGAGTTTTCGTCCTAAGCCACAAGATCATATGGGTAATTGATAACGTCATCAAGAAGTGGTCAACGGTGCCGGAGTGTAAATTTACATCCGATTGCTATGACTGTCCGTTATGGAAGGAGGTCACGGGCAACAAGAGTGAGAGTACCACAGCGACTACGTCTACAACAAGAACAAACACACGAACATCTACATGCCAAACTCCAGGATGGTGGGGATGTCTAGATGAAACTACGACGACCACTGGGACTGCGACTAGTACCAGTACCACTACTACGACATCGACCTCCACATGCAAAACACCCGGATGGTTTGGATGCAACGATGAGACGACAACCACCACGAGTAGCACCTCACATGCAACCGCAACCAGAACTCCAAGCTCGCCAACAAGCACTGCTACTACGACCTGCAAAACTCCAGGATGGTTTGGTTGCAATGACCCTACATCGACCACCCCGGCATCATTTTCTTCGACGACAGCTAGCTGCGAAACACCAGGATACTTTTGGGGATGCAACGATCTGACTACGACCCAGACACTCTCGCATTCTATAACATCCCCACCGGCCATGCCTAGCTCTACTGCTATGCCGGGCAGAATAACCCCAAATATACCCGACCATGGGTCAAAGTGTTTGCAAAGGAGTTGGTTTGGCTGGTGCAATGAATGGGCGGGCGTGCCGAAAGAAGAAATCTAGATTGTATTTTTGACTCAGATATGGGCGATGGGATAGGAGCTCGGTAACATTTTGGGCGTTTGGTTCTTGTCAGGAAGTCATAGGCATCGGACTAGCCAGTTGAGGGACATTAGGAGCATATGGGACACTCCATGAACAATGGAATGATATACAATTTTTACATTTTTGGCATTCATCCTGGTACATATGAAATGGCTCAAAAGCTTCGACTAATCTTCCTTGATCCCGTTGCTCATTTATCGGTCCATTCTGCCTTTTTCTTCTCCGCAAATGCCTTCATGCCTATCTTCTGATCCTCACTTCCAAACAAGCTATGGAAGACTCTCCTCTCATATTCTACTCCATCCCTAAGCGGCAAATCCTGACTCTTGTTTACGACCTCCTTCGCCGCCATGACAGCTACCTTACTGTGCGCTGCAATAGCCTCAGCAGTTTTCAAACTACCCTCAATCAACTCCTCCCAACTACCAAAAGCCCTCGCAGCAACACCCCACTCTACTGCCTCCTTTCCACTGAAATTCTTCCCCGTCAAAATCAACTCCATTGCCCGGGACTTCCCAATAGCTCTCGTCAATCTCTGGCTCCCACCGGCACCTGGAATTGTGCCCAATTTGATTTCCGGCTGGCCGAAATTTGCGTTCTCGGTGCAGTATAGAATATCGCACATCAGGGCGAGCTCGCAACCGCCGCCTAAGGCATGGCCTGATACGGCGGCGATGATGGGCTTCTTGACGGAGGTGGTGAAGGCGGACCATGATTCGATGAAGGAGGTTGTGTAGGCTTTGCTGAAGGTCAAAGGGGCCATTTCCTTGATGTCTGCGCCTGCTGCAAAGGCCTTTTGCGAGCCGGTGAGGACGATGGCTCGGATTTCGGGGGCGGCATCATATGCGGCCAGAGCTTGATTCAGTTCGGTGATGAGGGGGGTGGAGAGCGCGTTGAGGGCCTTGGGGCGGTTGAGCGTTACTAGAGTTTGTTAGATAGGAATCGAGGACCCATCATGAGAGGGATGAGGAGAAGGAGGAAATACTTTGCCCGACTCCTGGTCGTGGTTCGGCAGTCTCGATGAATTCGTATGATTTAGCTGGCGATGCGGAGAAGCTTCTGGTGATAGCGGGGAGGGTAGATTGCTTCGAGAATCTAGAGGCAATCGGCCTCAGGGACCTGAGAGTATTCATTGTGGATTGCAAAAATGATCCTTGGAAATGGAAGTTGATTGTCTTGTTGGAAATTCAAAGACAACTTGAATTGAAAGAAGTGAAGTTAGAAATCAAGCAAGTTACCTTAAGCAACAGCTTCTACGGTACGGCGCCGTCATAGATCATTCAACCGAGGGAACCCGGCTGTGCGGCCGCATCGATGTACGGCGGTACAAAGCAGTCACGTGAAGAAGCGCTAGGCGAAATGAACGGGCCGCGCCAGTGCGCCTTCCCCTAAACGAACCTCGAACTTGAAAGGTGTTCTAGAGACGGACTCAACCGCAGACGACGACATTTCGCCCCACGACAGACGCTCCTTTACTATCTCTCGCCTTGAGATTCCTTCTCGCATTACGATCCAGCACTGAAGAACTGCGCGATTGGCCGAGCGCGACGGATAAATATGGATTCCATCGAGCCTGAGCAGACCCCCTTTGCGGCCGTGTCGGCGCAAACCTCCAAATTCACAAGAGTGAGTCGAGCATGCAAAGTGGACTGGCTCTTTATTTTGCGCTCTTTGTGGAGTTCAACAACTGACGGGTTGTTCGTAGCAATACCAAGCATGGCTTGACAAGTCAACTCCCTACGTACCGTATCGGTGGCTGAGCACATTTGCTCTTTTAATGCTCTTCTTCACCAGAATATTTGTGGCGCAAGGGTGGTATATAGGTATGCCTTACAGCTCAAAAGTGCGCTTTACAGGGCTAATGCTTTGGTCTGCAGTGGCATATTCCCTCGGGATCTATCTACTGAACCTCTTTCTCGCCTTCCTCCAACCCAAATTCGACCCCAGCAATGAAGCTATAGACAATGAAATGGAGGATGGCACAGCAGGTGGCCTCCCTACGAAACAGGACGAGGAATTTCGCCCCTTCATTCGCCGTCTTCCTGAATTCAAGTTCTGGCACTCAGCTACTCGAGCCATTGCTATCGCCTTCTTCTGCACTTGGTTTCCGATCTTTGACGTTCCAGTGTTCTGGCCTGTTCTCGTGGTATACTGGTTGATCTTGTTCGCCTTGACAAGTGAGTGCTCTCAATCAATGGGATGCGGGGTAAATGGGTACTAATGAGGGGACTAGTGCGGAGACAAATTCAACACATGATCAAATACCGATATGTGCCATTCACATTCGGAAAGGCGAGATACAACAAGAACAGCTCTTGAAGGAGACACCCCGGAGAAATAGGAAGATGCTTGGAATGAGGGTATGGGCAGTGATGTCGAGTTCACTTGTATAAAACTGTGAAAAACATACATCTGTATAGGCGACTCTTACTGCTCTTTAATGACACGTTCTCTGTTCTTGTTGCACCTAGGGATGGGAAATAAAGGTTGGGGCAGAGCTGGAAAGCTGGTCATGGATTATGTCGCAAAAGCCCCTTTCATAATCCCACAACTTTGTGAGCCTCGAATGCATTATGGGTGGCGTCACCGGGTGATGTTACGATAGAGCAAATTCACAATTTTTATCAATTAGAGTTGTCCTCTTTGATATCTCTTTCAGAAACCACTAGGGTGAACTGAGCATCATCTACTCATATCCAGTGCCTATCCTGTCAAGCCACCTTTCATACCTTCGGTCAGCTCAAGGATACTGAAAGACAAGTTAAGCGGCTTTGTCGTCATTGCGGAGTAAGTAAGATATGCGGCTTCAGATGTCGACGTTCAAAGAGGGTCCTACGGTTATAAAACTGTTGTTCGAACCGCTCTTGACGCGGTGGTCTTTTAGTTGCTCACGATGATATTGTACCTGAGGAGAGTTGCGATGGAACGGGACAAAGCAGAGGATGTGCCAGTTCGAAACTTCTAAGGTAGTTTTCTACGCATTCGTGCGCATTGAACATCTATGTTCAAGAACAAAGCAAGAGCCTAAAGCAAATTTCGTTTCCTGCTTCAGCCTGACGGGGGGCCATACGAAATAATGCTACCTGAGCCAGCCACTTTCACTGCGCAGTTAAGCTAATTGGTCGACGTACGCGCCTCAGAAATTCTGCATGCTGGTCCCGCTGCATTCCAACTCATTTATATAGCAACGAGCGTGAGTACTATCAAATAGAGTACTCAGATGGAATAGAGAGCCAGATGGAATAGAGTACTCAGATGGCTCAGAGACATGGTTGCGCTACTGCAGACCAGTCACGGCATCAAGGCTAAAGGTGTTAGTTAGCCGGCTTGCGTACCGTTGTATAAGGTAGTGAGATAGTCGCCTTATTAGGTAGGAACCGTACAAGTTCTACTCTAATTCTGCGTGAAGCTTTGATGTGATGGACTTGAGCTGCATATATGTGGGAGCCACTACGCCGTCGCCAGGTAATAGGCAAGCGCGCGCTTGCGATACCAAATGTCGTCTCGGTCCGAGCCGGAAACCACCTAAATGACTAGGGACAAGTGATTAGTTAACTTCAGCCTCTGAGTCTCCGACGCACATGGCATTTATCTCTCCATTTGTTCACCATTTGCCATCCAATGAAGCTAAGAAGCATGAGGATACCGAAGGAGCTGGCATATTACGTGTAGTCGTGGTTGAACAAGCTTCAGCAGAGCTTGAAGCGGGTACTGTAACAAGGAAGTCTCGCTTCCGCAGGCAGCATGTCAGAACAGGACGGTTCAAGTGGGCAGACGAAGCGTGGATAGAGCCTGGTGGAGGTGGGATAGAGTCAACCGCTTCAAATCATCGACTCCACATTTGTCCGCCAAGACATAGAGTGAAGCATGAGCTAGAAGCGCTTTGCTATTGTTCTGTATAGGGCTATCGATTGTTGTAGGCTCGCAGGCGCTTACAAATATCGTGGATATGAGATTTTTGATCTGAAGTGGCATTGAGATGAGCATTCTATTCCTAGAAACATGTAGGCAACTCGCACGGATCGCCGTCCATCTCAAGGACTCACGCAGATACAATCCTATACAGGGTCGGAGTTCAGCAAAGTGTAGGCACAGCAACTTTGCAGCCCAGTCGATTGCACAAGGCGGTAATATCGAGGTCCAGTAGACGAATACCTAATCACGAATACATGGTTTGAGGCATCTCGTTTCTCTTATTTTTGTTTGCCTTTTCTTCACCTACAAATGGCAAAAAAAGGGTCCTAATGATGAAAAATTGAGTCATTATTTCCATAAATCAAGCGTAAAAGTCAACACATTCATTTATCCAAGAAAATAAACGGAAAGACGCGAAGAAGTTGGAATTACTAACCGGCACTATTCATGAAAATCCACAGCATCAACTGTCAATTCAGGAAGCCTCGTGTATTGACGAAGGTATTCCAGGTATTCCCGGCCACTTTTGTTCTCTTCAAGAGCAGTAAGCAGATAAGTCAAGATCTCCATTCTTGCCACTACGGTATTTGATCTCGATCTTACGCTGACCTGGGAAATGCACCAAAAGACTATTCGAACCGAGGTAGAAATTCAGGGAATCGAGGACTGCTGCTTTGCTGATCTTGCTCGTGTGAAAGATCGTTAGTACAACTGCTTGGCCAGCTGGTCAGTGAGTACGGGGAGCTGTAACCTCTGGCTGGATTTCGTCTAGAAGCGATGCGGAGGTGATGGAGGCTTCTTCGGCTTCTTGTGCAGACTTTTGGTTTGGCTTCTCCTCGAGCCCTTTTTGGATTCTCCTGAACAACCTCAGGCCCGGGCTTTAGGACCATGGATGGGGAGAGTGTATGCATTGACCAATGAGAGCAAAGAGTGGGTGTTAGACCTACCTGACTTATGCATTCAGACTTGAAGTGAATTGGACAATAGGTAGAACAATAGGTAGTTCGGTTGGTTGACTGGAGCAAGTTCAGCCTCGTCGGAAAAAGCGACGCTAGTGCTGGCAGTTCGCGCTACGACCACCTCGCGACAACTTTGGCATATCCAACTTGACATTCCTAACGCCAACTCAAGAGACGCCCTCCAACAATAAGATGGCATCCTCCTCATCCCGGAGCGTTGAGCGCACGATTCATCAAGACTATATCGCACGAATTCGATACTCCAATGCCTTACCACCTCCCCCAAATCCCCCGAAGCTCCTCGACATCCCCAATACCGGTCTTGCGAGCGGCCAATACACAACGCCTGGGTTTGCATCGCGACTTGCGCGAGAACAACCGCTCAATATTGAAGCAGATGCAGAGCTTGGAATGCCATTAGATCTGGTGGGCATGCCAGGAATCTTTGATGGCGATGAGAGTTGTAAGTGAAGAATTGTTCGCTCAGATGTTTGCGCAAACACTCATATCTGCTTCTATAGCCATCCAAGCTCCGTTACATCCACCAGCTCCTCATCCTCATGACCGTGCACTACTTCGACCATTATCAACCCTCGGCAAGCCCAAGTTCTCGGACTCTGGTGTCTCCTTCCTTCGACGTACTGAATACATCTCATCCTACACATCAAAATCGCGCTTTGAGTCTACTACATCAAGATCCTTGATTGACAATACTGGACATCGCTTTAAGCGGCCCCCAACAAACGTCGATAAGGAATCACCTGAATTCATTAAGAACCAGGTTGAGAAGAGTTTCGAAGTAGCCGCAGATAACCTGAAGGGGACCAAGACAATTCGACACCCCTCAAACCCAAATCTGAAGCTTCAGGCTTCTTACCCTCTTCTACCTGACCTCGATGCATTCACTGATGCTGGAGGATATATCACAATCAAATTCTTGACCAATCCGGTACCTCCAAGCTCAACTTATGACGTCCGTCTCGAACACAGCTTGTTACGGCCGGTACCGCCAACGGAGGAGGAGCAAATGGCAAAAGATGCAGCCAAACAAGCACACGAGCTTGACCCAGAGCGGAACCCTCCTCCCGATGAGACTATTGAATACGAATTCTTCCTTACCGAGACGCCTGAAGAAGCCTCGAAGTTCAAGCGGAAATTCGACGCATTAGATTCGGAGAAAGATGAGGAAGCGCTCTATACCAGCACGAACGGCAGTGGCAATGGTTGTTTCCGCTTCAAGAGAATCCGTGCTTATGAGAGCGCTTCTCAGACGGGATCAGTTCACGACAAGTACGACGACGAGGTGATGATTGCTATTCATGACGGGTCCGACGGTCTTCACCAAAAAGCCGCGTATTACTACCCTATTCTCCAAAGGACCGCGATCCGTCCACAGAGGACAAAAAATATCCACAAGCACCGGCTTGGGCTTACGAATCCGGACGAGGAAGAGAAGAAAACAGATTTCGTGGATATGCGGGTTGAGGATCCTACGGATGACATGAAAGCCGCAAGGGATATCTACAGGGAATACCCGTATGGGAAGGAAGATGCACAAGACGATGAAGATGATGATGCGAATGGTGAAGTGAATGGGAACGATAAGGGATCACAGAGCCCGGAGCCGAAAGATGATTGAAGATCCGGCGATGACGCGGTGGTCTGTTAATACATGAAGCTATTGGGGGATTCGGTAAGGGCATAGCACCCGGCGTTATTGATTGCTCTCTGCATTGTATTATACAACAGCAAAATGGGGACCAAAATGAAAAGTGATTCCAGAACTTGGTCTTCGCGAGATGTGTTGACCTCGATGGTTGAGCCAACAAGCAATAACCTGATATCCGATAAGTTGAGGAATTCCTACCAATCGAGTACTCGCACAAGATGTGCCGGGATTCATAGCCATTCCCGCGCTGCTCCTACTCTTTACATGCGTACCTGCATCTTATTCCCGTTCCTCTTACCCCCCACAGAAATCAAGCAGCTGCTTCTACAGTACATGCGCCCCTTTCTATCTCGCTTAAACTCCGCGTCAGGAGGAGTATCGTTTACGCATATTATGTCTTGTGGCGTTTCTTCTAAAGAAAATATCAGATACGGAATATGGGATTCAATCAGGATATGGATGGATAAATCATATCTGGTTTTTGATATCAAGTGCATATTGATAGATGAGAGGTTTAGTTACTCCAGCTTAGTCTTTTAGGAGGTGGTGAAAAAAGCGGAAATGCAGAAAAGGAAATCCAAACACTTAGTAGTTTTCATATTCAGAAAAGAATGATACACCCAGAACGAGCATCTAGGGGAAGAGGCTTCTGCAAGACTCTGAGTTTTCATTTCCTGGTTCTTGGGGACTTTTTAGATTGCGAAGTGTGGAAGGAGAAATCGAGGACTTGGCGTTTTTAGGGGGTCCTTTGGCTTCTATTGAGCTATAGCAGCCAACAGTTTGGGGATAATATTGATCCGCTTGCCAACAATTACTCTTCCAAAGATGAAGGTTGTGATTGATCTCCGTAAAATGCTTTCCCATACTTGCATGTAATTGTCCGTTCTGAGCCAGAAACTGAAGTTGGGTACGGAAAAGTTTCGAACACAACTCAACGTACAAGCCGCACCACCAGTGTGCAAGCGGCACATAACAACGAAGGGTCAGCACAACCACCTTCGTGCAATATTGTTTTCTAAAATGTCAGAGATGATTAATGAATCGAAAGAGGATGAGAATAGGAGTTTTTATTGATTCACTGTTGTCTCTTTGAATAGAGTAGCCTCCTTGAAGCTCTCTTTCTCAAAGCTTGATATCAAGTGCCAGACAACTCTCTTCAAACACCCCATCAGTACCAAGGCTTTGGAAGAGGATCATAGCGGCGGAGCGGCAGCTTTGTCGCTACTGCTCTACTGCTCTGATCTCTCCAATTCGCCTCGTCCTCCACGCCACATCCCTTCGAGTCAACAGCCTCTCTTACCCAGTTGTCCCGCCGAGCTATATCTCAGGAGTAGTGTTTCACTGTCCCCGTCGCCGCTCTTCGAGATCTTGCTGCCAAGCTGCAATACTCGGCAGTTTCTTTCTCCCGGGGACACGAAATCTGCTCCTTGGGCCTGTCAAGATCCCGAGACGATCCTCTATCACCTTCCAGGGATCTTCTTCTTTCTTTCTTTCTTTCTTCCTTCCTTTCTTTCCTCGCTGTGAATTATGGCGGTTATCACAGTAATCACCTACGATTCCACAACCTTCGTCACATCTGTTTCTATCATCATAATAACCCCTCCACCCGTGCACGTCAGCACAACATGGACCATCGACGTGTATCCCGAGGGCAGCACGACGTTGCTAGTAACAGAGTCGAACGTTATCAATTCCACCCCGAGTCCGTCTCGGTCTACATCAACGTACGTTCTCTAGTTGCTGCTTCCCCATGGAGGATTCAAGAGACTGACTTGAGCCCCTTGTAGAACGGTAGCCAGATCGACGTCTTCGGACTTCGTGACGGTTAGCGATACCTCGAGGGCGTCTAGCACCGAGAGCCCATCGGCGAGCTCCAGCTTGACGATGTCTCGAACTCAATCGATAGAGAGCACAACAGCAAGTACGAGCTTGAGTCTGTCTCCGACTCAATCAATAACGAGCACATCCGCAAGTACGAGCTTGAATCCGTCTCCAACCCAGTCACTAGAGAGCACATCCGGAAGCACGAGCTTGAGTCTGTCTCCAACTCAGTCAACGGCAGCCAATAATACCATCGTGCACCAATCGACCGCTTCCAAGACCACGGCCATCGTCGTCGGAGTGCTTGTCCCGCTGGTAGTCATTCTCATAGGATGCATAGCTTTCTTCATCTGGAGAGCTCGACGCAAATCCTCAAAGGATACCGGAGGGTACCCGATGGTAGGCGGTCTTGCTACGGCGGAGGGAGGTAGATCAATTTGCAACGAAGCAGCGGCCGAGGCCCCTCGACAACAAGAGACAACCCAAGAAGCCGAAGAGATCAATGATCCTCCCCCTCCGCCAATCCCGCCCCGCTCGCCATTTCGAATCCCCGGCTATCAGCCACCACGGCCCGAAAGACCAGCTTCCATATCCGAGTCTGTGCTCGAGGTTATGCGGAGTTTATCTCCAGGCGGGGACGAGGCGGAGGAGGGGATCGCGAGAGACATGCCTTCACCACGACCAGATGCTGACAGTCCCGCCGGGGAACGAACCCAGACGTACGATGGGACACGGAAAGTATTCTACGAGACCGCTCTAAACAATCATCTTCCCTTTGACCAGCTCGCGCGGCCCTCTCTCCGAATTTCCAAGCCGCAGGGCCCTGATCCGGGAAGAGCGCTCACGCCCGAACCTCTGCGAATCGTCAAGAGGAGTGCTTCTACTGCCGCCCCAACCACGCTGCCAAGAGGGAGAGGTGAAGCTTCGCGCACGGTTCGCTCTGATCCCCTGGTGATGAATAACTGGACATATATGAGCGAGCGAGGCCTCGATGAAGGGGATGATCAGAGTACCATACAAGAAGAAGAGTCGATTGACGAGGAGACGCTCAACAGACAGAGAGAAAACACGCTGAATTACCTGGAAGGCGTGCTCCCCATGAGTCCGCCCGCCAGCTATAGAAGAGCTAGCTCGGTGTATAGTAGAGATCAATGGGGAGTGCCTTCGGTTGTTCAGCCTTCCGTCGTTGAGGAGGCTGAGAGCTCGCAAATGGCTATCGATCGAGCGGATAGGGCACGTGCGGAGAGGGATCGTGCGGTAAGGGAGCGTGCGGATAGGGAACGGGCGGCGAGGGAGAGGATGCAGGAGATGATGGAAGAGAGGTTGGAAGAGAGGAGAGATCCGAGGGACAAGGAAAAGGGTGGTGATAGATCGGACTTTGAATGGGACTGGCTTTGATTGCTGGGTGGAAGGGTAGTAGTATCGCTCATACAGCATCTCAGAAGGGGATGTGATATCACACTGGTAATTCGAATAGGCCGAGTACGTCTGGCTGCTCGTAATACATGGATAAGCCAACAACGGCCCCGAGTGCAAAAACCCGAATCCCTGGGTCTTGTTACACTTGTGAACATTCTGGAAAGTTGTGAGGAATGGATATGAGACAGGCTTGAGATTCGGTAGCGTAAGGTACTTGCAGCCAGAGAATATGAAAGCACTTGCAAGGTCTTCCCAACGGTCCTCTGAACTGCCATGCCTCCCTTATTACTGGTCTCTCAACCCCGACAGCATCGAGTTTGGTTGCAGTCTCTCACATGCTTGAGGCCCGAGGAAGAGAAGCAGAGCTGGTCGCACCATGTGATGAGTCTTTGCTCCATTGGAACCGCTATCAACCCTATAATCCCATTGCCATATATAAACCAGAATTAAATCAGTCTAGGGACGAAGATCTACAACAACAGATACCGAGAAGGAAGTTGAAGGATTGCCCTCGCACACTTTCACGTCGCTCTCAAACGAAGGAAGAAGACGTCGTCTTCTCGAGGGATGTGCTGTGGAGCCAGTCCACAGCGATCACTTACTTCACCTGTGATCTTCTCCATTATTGTGTCAGGCACTCTCTATAACTAGGGAGTATATCTTCTTCTAATAATAAAACTTGAAGAGAAGCCGTGACAAAAATAGGTAGAAGGGAGAGAATCACGTGCGGTAGAATAGGGGCTGAGCCACCGCTGAGCCGCTGAACTGTGCGCCTTTACCCAGCGCTTCGACCAGCTTCTTCCCTGCCCGCGGCGTTGGGTTGGTTTGTGATGCGGTATCTTGAAGGCTACTGTACCGCTGCATCCCGGATTCTTCACACCGCAATCCGATCGCCCCGCTGCTCCATAACTCTCATACAGAAGAGCCCAGTCTTTTTTTTTTTTCTTTTTTTCTTTTCTATCCTGCACAGCCTGGGGGGCCGTGAGCGAGGGGACGGACGAGTCGGGGTTTTGGGCAATTTTGAACAAATTTGCCTTGTTCATGCGTGCCCCTGACTAACGAGGAATCTGGAGTCTGGACTGAGCGTGTTGTGTACGGAATACCTGAGATCCGGCCCAATGTATGTGCGGGAGATTGTACACAGTACGCAGCCCGTACGCAATCCCTAATATGCTTATAGTAGGTGATATACCCCATATGTACTCCTATGTGTAACAGTGGTCTGTCGTGGGGATTACAGTCCAGAACCACACACTCGTTTGTCCCATTCGTCGCTTCGGCGCAGGGGTTCAGGGGCTCAGCTCTGTTTGCATATGGCTTTTGTTTCATCGAGCCCTCACAAACACACGCCCAATAAGACCGGCCCGTGTCCCTTTCTGCATATCCCTGCGTCTGTCCGCTCCAGCGCCGCCTGGCTACCCCGAGAGCTTAACCACGAGCTAGAACGCCCGGCTGCCCAATCAGACCGCGCGGTGGCCCTGCTGCAATTGTTTCACCTGCGGCTACATGGGACTCTTAGACTCTACGGCCCGATACGGACTAGCGAGCAAGATACCTGCGTAGTCGCACTGGGGTCCCCTACACAGCCGTGCGCGCCTCTTCGTCGCCTCCTGGATGCATATGTAGTTCTTCTACCCCCAAGAGCTACCTCGCTCCTTCAACATCCTCCTGTTCTTCTACTTAAATTCCTTCGTCGCTGTGTCGTCGTTGATTCATTCCTTTTTGCTCCGTCTTTTGCAATTCACATTCCCTTCTTCTTCTGCTGAGCCAGAGATATCTCGCGTTCCGAGCCTCTTCCCGAACCCCACTCCGCCCGCGTCTGCCCGCCGCCCATTTTTCCCACAGCTGACTCGAGCCCGCTATCGAATTGTCCGGTACAACGCCAGGGACTTTTCGTCCACGTTCCTTTCCAGACTTGGCTTGACCTTGGACACCGCGTGAAGAAAACACCGGGAGGTCCCCAACTCAGGCTACCCAGCCTCACCGATAAGGCTCCCGCCTCAAATGATCTTGTGGGAATAGCATCTCCAACCTCACAACCCTCGAAGAAGTCGTTCCTTATTTTTCCAAAGGCTGGGCCTTTATTTTACACGGTAGCACCGTTCAGGATCATTCTTAAAAAGCGCAAGGCTTTCCCTAGAATTTCCCTCAATTCTTCCTCCAGATCCAATATCAAAAATGCGCAATTCCTTGCCAGCGGCCTTGATGGCCATACTCCTCCTCTCAAACCCTATATCCGCTCGACGACATAAACGGACAGATGTGTGCGAGGCACCCACCGTTATCATGGTTACAGTAACCGCGGATGCGAGCGCTCCTTCAGACGTGTCGGTGTCGGCCGCTGAGAACACTGGCGCAAAGGTCGAGGTCGCCGCACCCACAGTGACGGTGAGCACGTCAACACCTCTCCCATACCCAGGGGATGTCCTCCAAGAAGGTAGCAGCGGCGCCGTTGAGGCCACTGCACCAACCGTGGTCATGAGCACCGTCACTGTCCTTCCCATGCCAGTAGGCACCGTCTCTGGTGTCTTCTACCCCGGAGTCGCAACTGGCAGTGGATATGCTTACCCCACTGGCCACCACCATCACCATCACCACCCCAACAGCACTCATGCCAATGGGACTTATGGCCATGGCACTGGATTTCCCGGTACTGGTTCCTCGTCATTTGCCTCCCAAACCACAGCATCTTCAGCAAACTCAACTGCATTTTCAACCGTCCCTTCAGCGACGCCAACTACGTTTTCAACTGTCTCCTCGACGACCTCGTCTACCTCAACGTCCACCTCTTGGACGCCGTCTTCTACTTGGAAGCCATCTTCCACTTGGAAGCCGTCTTCCACTTGGACGACGTCTTCCACCTCTTCATCTTTCTCTTCAACTTCGACCAGCACTTCAGTCTGGTGGTCTAGCAGCCCAGCCTGGTCTAGCAGCTCCTCAACACCAACTCCGACTCCTACAAGCACCGGCATTCCCTTCCTCCGGGGAGTCAACTTGGGAGGATGGCTAGTCCTTGAATCATGGATGGACTCCGATGTATTCACTGGTCAATTCTCCAGCGCTTCTGACCAGTGGTCCTTCGATTCCTTACCCGGCGCAAAGGAGGCGCTGGAACAACACTGGTCTACCTTCATCACGGAATCCGACATTCAGACCCTTGCATCAGCCGGAATCAATGCTCTTCGTATTCCTATCGGATATTGGGCCTATGACAACACCAACACGCCGTATATTCAAGGCGCTGATCAATACCTCGAGCAGGCTATTGAATGGGCGAGAACCTATGGTATGAAGGTCTGGATTGATTGTCATGGTTCTCCTGGAAGCCAGAACGGATTTGATAACTCCGGCCACGCTGGAAACGTCGCGTGGCAGGAGAGCAACAACTTGCAGCAGTCGATCTCCGTCCTCAAGACCATGGCCGCCAAATATGGGGCCATGCAATATGCCGATGTAGTGGTCGGACTCGAACTCACCAACGAGCCCATCAGCTGGGGTAACAACCAGTTCTCCGTCACTCAGTCCTGGGCCCAAGAAGCATACTCCGCAGTCAAAGCCGAAGTGGCAAACGAGAACCTCGTGATTGTCATGCACGATTCCTTCCAAGGCCCTCTTGCCTGGACATCCATCGCCGAAGAACTGATCAGTGGCGGCGCAAAGAACTTCGGTGTGGATACGCATCTGTACCAGGTGTACAGCGACTCAGACAATTCCCTTACGCAAGAGCAGCACATCACCGAAGCCTGCGGCTGGGCAGCCAACCTCGCGACCGCCAACGCCATCATGCCAACCTATGTAGGCGAATGGTCCCCCGCGACCAACATCTGCGTCAACCCCGACGGCTCGACGACCGCGGGATACAGCTGCTCGGTCTCGGGGTGCCAGTGCCAAACGGGCGACATCTCGGGCTGGAACAGCAACATGATCGAGCAGGTGCGCCGCTACGTCGAGGCACAGATGGACGTCTTCGAATCCAGCACCAGCGGCTACTTCGTGTGGGCGGCCAAGGGCCCCGGCGGCTGGGGCTTCCTGAACGGCCTCCAGAACGGCGCCATCCCGAACCCCGTCACCAGCCGCAAGTACCCTGGACAGTGCGGGACTGCCAGCCGGCGATCGACAAGAGGCTCGTTGGGCGCGACGCCGGAGATGTTCTAGAAGTTGTGCGATGCGACGAGACGAGGAGAGAAGAGAAAGAGAAGAGAGAGAGAGACAGAGGAAAACTTACTTTCGTGATACCCATAAACTTTACTTTCTAGACTTGCATGGCTTTGGCGTGGCATCGCCTGGCAGGAGCTGGTCTTGACTGCTTTTGCCAAAGCCATTTTTTTTCACACAAAAAACGACGACCTGGCGTTACTGTACATAGATTTTTCACCTTAACTGTAAATGCATAAAGAGACGCTATAGATAGCATACACACATCATCCATCATCTATCGGACTTCGCGGAGTTGTGTGAGCGAACGAGGTGATGTTGAGTGGGCGAGATGAGGTAAGATAAGGGCGATGGATTTTGTTGCACATCGCAGCCTGCGATTTACACTGAATTACTCACATCATCTCAGTAATTGGAGCTTTTATTAGGGAGGTGGAGGCCGGAGTACTGTAGTTCTGCTTCTTCAGCGTAATTGCCGCTAATTAGCGACCGTAACATAAATCGGATTCCGACGAAGCCGCTTGCCACTTGCTACCTAAGGTACCTTTAGCAAGTAGCATTTGGATACTAAGGTAGTCAGGAAGGAGTGTGAGAATCCTGTGGTCGTATTCGACCAAGTGCTAATATCACAAAGTATCAGGACTTATCATATTCATTCAAGTCAAATTGATATTAATTATAATATACAGTGCATCTTATCATCAGACTTAATCTCCTCCAAGTCTGTGCCCTGATCCCCTGTTTCTCCAAGACTCTGGCAAGACATTGCCGGCAGAAGAGCCGGAAGCTGAAGCCGATCCAGTAGGGGCCGAGGCAGTGGTATGGTTGTCCAAGACCATGGACCACCTCTTGACAAAGTCGGGTGCTGGAAGCAGGTTTCTCCCGCCACCAAACGTTGGCCAGATACGGGTCAGGAAATCATGCAGATGGGCAGCAATGAGGCCCGTACCTTGGATTATTGCTGCATCCAGCCCTGACGTTACAAGTGTCACAAGAATCATTGCGAATGGGAGCCACGGTGCCGGCATTGTGATGAAGAAGAGATTTGCCTTCTGGCCGCGGTCGTCTTGGCTGGACGTGTACACAAAGGCAAGTATCAGGGCCTCGGTAAACATATACCCTCCAGTGAAGAGCACATTTAAGCCCTATTCGAATTTGTTAGATGATTGCAAGCCCTTGGGAGACTTTTTCACCAAACAAGATAGCTTTGACTATTTAATGAAATGTAGGGAGCCACAACCACCCGAGCGAAGTTGAAGAATCGACACAGGTTTTCTCAAAGGAACTTCCCACCATGCCTACACCGCGAACTGGCCCTTTTGGATTGATTGCGAATGATGGGCCAGCCGAAGAGCAGGGGTAATCTTCCTCATTTCCAGGAACCGCGATAGTTGGGAGAATTGCACTATGCGGGCAGATAATGTGAGGTGTAAATGAAATGGTATGCAGAACAGAACGAAAAAAGAAAAGAAAAGAAAAGTGCCTACCAAGATTGTGACCCAGAGGAACGCAACATATGTAAAGAACTCCCCTGGTTTAGAGAACCTAGGAGATGACGTCTCAAGCTTGCTCCCGTGTGTGTACACTATACACTGAGTCAGAAAACCACTTCCGAGTGGTGCCGCCAGGACTCGCAGTACTGACAGAAGTATGTGTCGAAGAGGATTCCAAGCTTTGGACCTGTTATGAGAAACGACGTAAAGATACGCCATAACTGATACGGGGACTCCTGCAGATATGGAATATAGAAGACAACATATCTAATAGGCAGGATGGAGGTATGGACCAAGATGGAGAGAGTCAAGAGAGCAGCCGTCAAAGTCCTATACTAGATCCGTCAGCATCAGCATCATATGATGTGATGGAAGCTGCTATGGGACGGACGTACCTAGAGAGAGGAGGAGCATGCCAGAACATATCCATGGCAGTAGCAGACATGATGGAATCGAGAGTCGTTACAAAGCTTTGCAACGAAGCTTTGAAAGCTTGCGGAGTGGAATTTGGAAGAAGGAATTTTATTGAGAGTTGTTCTTTCGGAAGGAAATATACCAGCCGCATCGCTTAGATTTAGGGCCAATATTAGCGAATTTGATATAGACACCCAAATATATTGTTCTATTTACGTCGGTGTCTTATTATACCTCGTCGGAGAAACCTCGTTCTATTGCTCAACGCACACCGTCGAAACTCCCAACTTCCCAAGTTCCCAACCCACAGGACGGCCGAAGGTCCACCAGAATAATTTTCGAGTTGACTCGTTCGACGAGGGGTAGATCTTCTAGAAAACAATTGTACAAGAACTCATCACTGGCTCCCCTCCCTCAACATCAATTGTTCGTCATATTAGCAGACCAGTACTGTACAGGTCCCCGTGAACGTTTTGCGGGGGTCAACACCAATGATGAGTGAACGAAATTGACGGAACTCTCTCGTTATTTCCAGCGCTTTATAATACTTACGTTCGTGTGAGAGTCTCGTTCGTCTCGTAAACACCAACTCATTCCAATCCAGAAATGAAGCGTTGAATAACGTTGAATGAGACTGCAATAAGCGGCTTCGTAATCCGTCCAGAATATCTGAAGGACACAACCTCATCCGTACACGATTGCACTGGTAAGAGACTCCCAAATTCTTGAAATATCACGTGGACTGACCAGTCCCAGGCTTCTTCCTGTCAATGCGATGGGTGTGATGTGAATATTGCCATCGAGATAGATAAACCCGCCAAACAGCATGACAACGAAGTCCCCTCCATATCTTTGTTAGCCCACGCCTGCTCGCTATCGATTATCGGTTTATGTGCTCATCGTTAGAAGCATAGAAGTGGCTGTAGGGAAAACCATTCGGAGTTTCAACTTTGCGTTGAACCAACGTGTCGGCAAGCTTTGCGACCTATCTCTCATCCCCTAGTAAAAGTCTCTTTCAAGTGCGGGTGCTATTAGCCCTCTACAACGATGAGAATCGGTTGTCTTCAGGTATGTGAACTGCCAACTGAGAGCCCCCTCTAGTCCTGACATAAGATATAGTTTGCCCCTCAGGTCGGGGACGTCGAGAACAATCTGAACCGGGCAGATGCCGTTCTTGCCAAGGCGAATCCCAAGGACTTAGATCTTTTGGTCTTGCCGGAGATGGCATTCTCTGGTAAGTCTGAACACACCATATTTTTACGTTGTTACTGGAATATTGGAGCTTCTTCACGGTCAAATTGAACTAGTCGGCTCTTTTTGAATGAAGGAGCAGAGAAGATACGATCCAGAACGAGTCATCTTACTGCTCAAAAGGAATCCTGCTAATAATCTCAGGGTACAACTTCAAGTCACTGCAGCATATTACACCATACCTTGAACCGACCACTTCTGGGACCACTTCAATCTGGGCTAAAGCTACTGCTTCGAAGTATGACTGCGTAGTTGCTGTTGGATATCCTGAGAAGGTCGATTCGAAACCACCAGAGTACTACAACGCAGCTATAATAGCCAACTCCAATGGAGAAACTGTCGCTAATTACAGAAAATCTTTCTTATATTACACTGACGAGACGTGGGCCCTGGAAGGTCCTGGTTTCTTTAACGGTGAGATAGAAGGACTGGGGAACACAGCAATGGGGATTTGTGAGTAGCCGACCATGAGTTGAAGCATACACATTCATATTTGATACCCTAACAATTGAGCATTTGCTGACTGGAAATCCTTAGGCATGGATTTGAAGTAAGTTGGGCTCAACAACCCATGTTCTTAAACTCGACTGACTGAGTCCCAAGTCCATATAAATTCCAAACACCCTGGAATACCTGTGAATTTGCCAATCACGTTCTTAATAAGAAGGCTAACCTTGTGGTTATGTCTATGGCCTGGCTTACACATGAGGACGCCCAATCTTTCCACCGAATTCCGGATGAGCCGGATATGGAAACTTTGACATATTGGCTAGCAAGGCTCGAACCTATCATCCGAAAGAATACCGAAGGCGAAGTTATTGTTGTTCTTGCCAATCGAACCGGAGTCGAAGAGGAGACTGTCTACGCAGGCACTAGTTGTGTTTTGGGTATTCACCAGGGGGAGGTGACAGTGTATGGCGTACTAGGACGAGGCGAGAAAGAACTCCTAGTTGTCGACACCGATGAGCCTTCACAAACCAACCTCGTCTTCCGACTAAAGTCTGCTGATCCGAATACTTCGTCCCAGGGCCAAGAGAACAGCTAGAACTCTTGATGAAACTTTTGAATCAGGTGTCCCTGAACATAGTTCGAGGGCTCTACTTCTACCTAGGTAGCTTCTCTCACCTTCCAGATGTCAATTGCTAAAACGCGCGGATGACAAGTCGTACACGACGACTTTACGAAGAAGACCTGGTTCTGGCACCAGTGGTCTAGCGAAAGAGACACAAACGACCTAGAGAGTTAATGGATTCCACCTTCTGTCGGTGTTGTGAATCACGTGATGCTAATCATATCGCCATCAACCCCCCGGTCAACACTTTCGAGCTTGTCGTCAGTGCGATGTGCAACAAAACGCCCTAATATCATGTGATGCTAATCCTACTGCTGTTGAAACCGGCCCTCAGCAATATCAGGCTTACCATGAATGCGATATGCAACAAAACTTCTGTAGCACGGGTACAGTATCACGTGATTTGAACAGAGAAGAGGACTTTCACAGTTTAAAGGGCATCTGCATGATAGGTAGATAACGTGAATAATATATTCGGTTATTGGCCTCGTAAACATCTTCTTGGGAACTCTCAATCTTCGGTTCCCAATCTCCCTTGATATGCAAAACACACGTGATGACCCTATTTCGCATTTCGTCTCCCTTATCATTATCATCGTTCGGGATCCGGAATTCCATTTCCCATGAGTCTCAGCTCATCTACGAACAATAACTAATGGAAGTCCCAGTCTCCGTGGGCTTTCTTCTCCTTGCATATTGGCCCTTCCAGACAATGTCTCAACAGAAGCCGGTCTCAAGTGCCACACGCCCATATAACAGAGCAGTAAGTGGTCCTTTCGACCAGATATCGCTTTTCCAAATCGACGGTGACACGCCCGTCTCCACGGTTTGGCTTCCAACTAGAATCCGTATCACCATCTAACAGGCGCCGCAACAGCTCGAGGCATTGTGATAGTTGTACTGCGCAGGGCCTGAAGAGACACAATATGGATCGCGATGCACCTTGTCACGCTGCATGGGCCATTCACACCATACAGAGCATTCGCGGGCCGCCCGTCCTGCGGCCTTCCCCGGCAATTCTCGAATCCTGGAAAGGTGCACACAGTAGCATGCTCGTGGGAGCCCAAACGGTCCAATTAATTCGGCGGGCGCGGTCGTAGAGGGGCGGGCATGATCCGGAGCAAGCATCATGATCGCCAATCAAGCGGCGGCACGGCCTTGGCTGGGGTCTCTTGAGGGGTGAACGATTCCAACCGAGTTAGCCTTTTGTGATTGCACCCATGGTGCATGGTCCATGTGCAGGATCAAGAGGCGGATTTACGAGTGTGGTACAGAGAGTATATGTAAAGTGGCGTTCTCTCACCAAGTCTTTCGAGATTTGAGACTTGATGGTAGTGGTCCTGCTCGTTCATACCCCATGTTTCCACTCTTACCCCGAGGCGTCCAGACACTCTCGAAGACACATATCTAGCACGGTCGAAGGTTTCCTTGCTCGCAGTTTGTTGTCTTTGCCAACTGATCTCTTGGCTTGCGGGAGGGGCATAGGACCTTTGGGCTTATCGCTTGGCACCGACCTCGATAGGCACGGTGCACGGCGCGCCTCAAAAGGACAATGCGTTCCCTTTCACTTGCTCTCAGCCTTCTCCTCCCCACGCTCTCAAGGGCTTTGCTTGTGGTCCCGTCCTCTCCACAGTGTGCAGCACAATGCGGCAATGTTCTCTCTAGCACGAGCGGCGCGGAAATCACCTGCGATGATGCGGACTACGGGTCTGCTACGTACGGTGCAACATTCCAGTCCTGTCTAAGTTGCGAATTAAGCAGCACTTATTTCGATCCCAAGACAAACCAGTCGGATTTGCAAGCAGCTCTGTATAATTTTCGATATGCACTGGCGTGGTGCTTATTCGGTTTTGACAACAATACTGCTATTAGCGATACTCCTTGTCTAACGAGGTTTGAACCCCCCCCTTTTCTGAGCAGGAGAGAAAGGTTATTGACATGGCGTGTTTATAGCTTTTCCTGTGCTCCGCTGCAAGTTTCATTTGAGACTGATGGGCTCAATACGAGCGCCAGTCCCTACTCATACTGCCCAACTTACAATGGCATATCGGAACCCAAATGCTCTGCTTGCCTATCGGAGACAGGCCATAATAGCTACCTTTCCAATTGTAAGCCTTTCCCTCATCACTCGTTTCTGGGAAAACCTGGGGCGAGCTCGAATTTGTAGTATATTTTAGCTGACAACGATTCCCAGTCGTGACCATCCTGGAGGCAGCTTGTATCCAAGAGCCCGCTCTAGGGACTACCCTCTCCATCCAAGGCAGCCCCTTCTCCACTATTCCAGTCAATATCACAACACCCTCGCCGTCCTCTCTCCCCTACGATAACGGCTTCTCCAATGGCCTCTCGCTCGGAGCCAAGATCGGCATCTCCGTCGGTGCCATCATCTTCGTCCTCGTAACCTCAGGATGCTGCATCATCTGGAACGGCAAGCGTCGGCGCCGTCGTTACCTGGCCGAGAAGGCCCGCCTCAGCGGCTACGAGTGGAAGCCTCAACAGGGCAACATGTCGAGCATCAGCGGCGGCTCCGGCGGCTTCTTCGACAGCCCGCAGAGCCAGCGCCCCTTCGCCACAGCCTGGGGATACCCGACGTCTCCTGAGACGGCGCAGCGCGAGAAATTTAACTTCAGTCCGTACCAGAGCCAGCACGCGAGTCCGAGCACGCCGATCGTGGGACCTAGCAGAGCGCACGAGTGGCCGCGCGATAGGAAACCGCCGCTCTCGCCCGAGGAGGAGAGCCCCGAGATAATCGAGATGGTGGTCGGTGTTGGCGGTGGCGGCGGTGGCGGCGGCGGCGATGCGAAGGGCTGGATAGCTAATCCCGCACCTCTGTTACACCACCCAGGTGATGGGAGGTCTAACCTCACGGCAGAAGACGTGAAGTCGGGACGTGCGGTGTAGGGTATGCACACCTCGAATGCGTCCCTGCAGGCGGCTAGACGCTTCGGCTTGTATGGAGGAATTAATGATAATGGTGGCTACTCCCTGTCCGATGAAATCCTTTTTTTTTCTTATACTCGGTATATACCCTCATCTACTACGCGTGCGATCTCAAGACACGACGTAACTACTCCGCTGTCCATATCTCCCCATATTTCTCATTTCATGGATATTAATCTCTTCGGGGTTCTATGCGCAGGGCGCTACAGCTTGTACAAACACGTGATGAAGCATGATGGAATGGATGAATGGATCTATATGGTCAATTTTTCCTGATTAATAAAATAAGTATATAAATATATATCAAGAATCATAATTTCCAAGTATGCATGCAATCACAAATCTACCTTTCGGCCTTCCCAGTATTCATATATCCCAACTGTCCACACTATTCAATCATGGGTATCTAAAGGAGCGACTTTCTTTGAGACAACACCTTGAAAAGACGAGAGAAGACAATTCCACTCCCTTCCCTGAACTCCTAACTCCCTATGTTAGAGGGAAAAAACTCCCCTGCGCCAGGCATGACAAAAGAGATGGATAGTCCGCCAATAAACGAAATAAAGGTTCTACCACAAATTATCACTGTCCGAATCGCTGAGACGCTTCCAGTCGGGGCTATTCTTCACGGGGCTCCTCTTTTCGACCCGCGGCTGCGAAGGGATACTCAAGCCTAGACCCTCAGGTCGCCTTCCTACATTGGTCATAGGGCCGGAGATCTGCCGTGAGCTGCCCGCGTTTTCCCGCCCCGCAGTGAGATCTCGACCCAGGGAGAATTGTGAGGGTGAGGGTTGGTGGGGGGAGGGTCTTGGAGGTAAGGAGGGGCCGGTGCCCCTTGAGCTCGTCCTGCTCAATATGGAGACTGGTGATGTTACGGATGAGGGTACTGCGGTTGACCCGTTGCTGGAAGGAGAGCGTTGTGGGTAGGGTGCAGGTGGTAGTGGTTGTGATGAGGATTTTGAGGAGCGATGGACAGGGGAAAGAGAAGTCCTTGAGCGAGGTGTATATTGAGGAGGCAAGTAGGCATGGTGTGCGGGGATGGTTCCTCCGGATGAGGGAGGCGAGTACGGAATCTGAGGGTCATGACCTTCTCCGGCCTTTTGGCTTTCAGTCATGGGTATAGCTTCTTTCACGAGTGGTGGTGAATCGGGCGAGGCATAACCGTTGCTATAAGGGGCGGAGATGTTCATGGCGCCAAAGCGTGAATCGAGAGGGCTTTGAAGTTCCTTCAAACGCTTCGCGTTTAGAAGCATGCGTGCGCGGATGAAGATGATTGCAATAATGGCAATGACCACTACTGCACAAGCAACTGCTATGCCAATAATAGCCCCAGAGGAGAGAGTTTTGTGGTGTTTAGCCATCCCAGCTGGCGAGGTCATCGAGAAGGTTATTGCTACTTGGTCCTCCGAAAATAACGTACCGTTCAGACCGATAAGACTCCCTGCTGGTGCTCGTTGGATGCAGCCAGCATCAAGAGCTACGAGGACTGTGACAGTAATCAATCAGTATTGTTCGGAATTCAGGTGAGAGAGACCTACAATTGGCAAGATATAACTCGTTCTTGTTGTCTCTCAAGCAAGCGGTGCATGTTGGCAAGAAGCTTCCTACGAAAGAGTTGTCGTAGGCCGAGCAGTAACCGTATTCATGTATTGTCGATGGATTTTGCATACCATCCAGGAGGGCACCCTGGAGCGGACCACAGCTCGTATCCGTAGAGCAAGGTGTAGATATTGGATCTGTGGCGTTGGAAGTGCCAAATATACATGTATTGAGAGCAAAGCGCAGATTGTCTGTTTGCCAGAAGGTTAGAACAATCTGGACCTTTGAACTCGAGAGCGAAGACTTACAAAGGAACCACGCCTGGTCACTATGTCCCGAACCAGTGGTCGTACTGTTTTGAAGGCAATTGATACAACTCTCAAACTTCTGGCCAACAGTACTGTTCTGGTAGTCACTGTCTTTACAGACGATCTCGGACCCAGAAATGTTTGGTACAACTGGATTGGAAGCGTCTTGAGTAGGAGCATCGAGGCATATTTCGGCACATTGGGAATTTGGCGTTACTTGCAATGCCAATACTGAGGGCAATATGCAGGACATAACCAGCAGGAAAAGCTTAATTGCATCCATCTTGGCTGTTGGAAGAGGGAAGGCGGGGGAAGGCGGGAGAGGGCGAGGTGGATTGAGGGACAATGTACAACACCTGGGCTTGGCTTTACGCCACGCAACCAGCCGCAACTCACGGTGTCATACTATCATGAGCATCAATTGCCGGCCGGGTCATGAGGCGGGTTATCAAGTAATACCGAGCACGGTTGGAGACCCAAATAAAGAGATGGAGGCGCAGAAGAGAGACGGGAATTGGGTAATGGGGCACAACTGCATCATATATCGGGTATCTTCAAAAGCCAACAAAATCCGGCAGCTGTATCGAAGTGAGAAGAGAAGCAGCCATCCCCGCCCACCTCTATGCCTACTGTACTACGTAGCCTTGGGGTTCATGCTATCGAGTATCGATAACGAGCCTTGACCACGAACCAACTTCTTTGCGGCGGTACTACCTGACCGCAGCGTGAAAGGCCACTCACAGTTCGCGGACCAGGCCCGGTGAGTCCCTGCTCAAATGCATTGCCCTGGTTCAACCGTGGATTCGGGTCTGAACTATCAGCCATGTTCCGCGAGGAGGACCGGCTGCTCTGGCTCAGTCAAACACTCGTCCAATAGAAGACCCAGGAGGGCCAACTCGCGCTTGGTCGTATAATGTTGCCTCGAAGTTGCAACCACCACAAGGGTTGGGGTCAAGAGAGACGCTATGCTGTACAGAGGGCAGTGTGAGAAGTACCGCAATATCAGTGGTGCCGCAGCTTGAGGCACCCGCAAGAGCCGAGACCAATGGGATTTGGTATTAAGCGCTCTCAGAAAACAACCCTGCACATACATCGACAGCAAGTTAGCAACTTACGGAGTACGGAGTAGCACGATGTTATGTCAGGCTTTCAGCTTTGCCTTTAGTATAGGCCCTTGTGCCCTTGTTGTTTTGAGTAAAGTGTTGTTGGTTGTTGGCTATTGGCCTACGCAAATGGCGCCCCCACCGACGGAATCTCAAGAATTCCTTGCCTCGACGGATCTGCGTGAGAGCCTGGGAGGTGACTACTGAAGATGAACACAACAGTGAAGCTTTTTCACGACGACCGCGATTAGATCAAGGGACGTAGGGCCGTGGCGGGAATAATAAGATCGGCGGCTGCGGTTAGTGTGATAGTGACAACTGGATAAACGAGACGGCGGGGAGGATGATCCCCCAAGGATCCATTACTCGACGGTAGCCGCGCCTGACATACATACCTATAGGTACTGTGCAGTGTGCAGTGAGCGCCGCTCAAAGCTGCCTCTTGAGGAAAGGGCTCTGCGCAAAGGTCCGCAAAATCCATCAATCAAGCTCTAGACTCTCTCTCTTCCAAGGCCCGAGTCTCGTCTTTGCAAAAGGCTCAATCTGTCCGCGGCGGGGCATTCAGGGATATAAGAGCATGTGCCCGCAAAGTCGGGGTTGTACGGCCAGGGTTGTCGGGGACCAGGAAGTTTTCTGTTACTTGCCTTGACGATAATACGATTCTCCTGCTCCTGTACCTCTGTCTATGCTCGCGGGATTATTTGCATGTCTTGGCCCTGAACCGAGTCCCTACTACTCCCCTTTCCCCTACCTCCGCACCCCGTATGTGCATCGGCGATGCACGAGTACGGCACGATGTGGGGATGGGGTTTTATTCAACTTGTTGGCGATGAAGCCCAACATCTGCCATGTACAGTGCCTATGCCCGGAGAATGATCCTGTCGTCTGGTTCTAAGCACTCAAGCGAGGCGTTGAAGCCTGAAGGGCCTCCCCGAGTGCCAGTGCCACATGTTTGCGCTGCACATGCCTGGTGCGGGACTGTACGCCACACTATCTATCTTCCGTCGATACCCATATGATCAAGTTATCGACCGACCTATCAAGCCATGTTGATCGGCTTGTTCCCTGAAGCCTGCAGTCACATAACTGCGGTCTCGAACCAGGAACTCTTCCAAATAATGGCCTGCTCCTTGTTCCGCAGATCGACCATCGGCATTGGGGAGTGGGGGTTGATGAATCCCATGGCAGATCAGATTCTTTCCATCCGTGGCCATTGGACAGCGCTGCGCCTCCTGGCATTGTAACGGCCAGGTCACCATCAGTGGACACCGTGGTGTTGCTATGTAACCTCATCCGGTGTTGGAACACAACTGTTACTACAGAACAGGGATGAGAATGAGAATGAGAAATGCATCCCATTATCATGCAAAAGTGAGTTGTAAGGACTGAATAATGAAAAGATCCATCTGCATATACCTGGTCCAAGGGGTTAGTCAGAGCCACATTATGGTCAACCGTAACTTGGTAAGTACATCCAGAGAGAGTCCGCATCCTTCCTTTTTCCCTCGGCTGGTTCTGCATACCGCGGGTTCTCAGTTGTGTCTATCCGCCGCTGCTCCTCTTGCGGCTTTAGATTCGGCACTTCCACACCCAGCACTGAGGCCAGAGGGGTCTACCGCAGCTCGTTGGCCCCGGGTTGCACGCGATCGGCAGAAGGCTGTTAATGGTGTCTTGAGATGGCGACCCGATACAACGGTGTGGACTCGCTCGTAAAGAACGCGAATGCCGAGATGGTCCTGTCCATTCGGCTCATGAACCCAGCATTCGGCAACGGGCTCTCTGTTCGGCGGCCCCTTGCAACTCGGGCATCGGGTCGAGCGTGCGGTGTGCTGTGTGCACCCTTCGGTATGTGCCCGAGAGGGTCATTGGTCTGAAGCCCCTACATACCACTGGATTTAGGCCGGATTGTCTGACTTGCAGCCCCTCTCGTACGCCCATCTTGTAGTCCTGCTGACCACCAACAATCATGCTGAGAGTGAGGGAGAGGGTAGTATTTCCTGCGAGGTTGTCACCACCAGAATTTGGAATTATATTTCGACAGGAGCTTGGGAGAAACACACTCACTTACCTAATCGTCGACCTGATCGCTCCTTCAACCACACTCAGAGATCACCACACCAAGGGCTGTGAAGACGTAGAGGATTGGAATAAAAGCTTGCATTTTTTACAGCCTCAAAAGACAACCTATAAACTCCGTTTTTGACCCGTCTACATCATCCTACAACTTGATGCATCGAAACGCCCGAGAAACTATGCACAAAGCCAACAAGCCTGATTTTGAAGAAACGAAACAGATAAGCTTGACCCAGATCAGGCTTATTCGCTATCGTCACTAGCCTCGACATTCTTGCCTTCCTTCTTCGCCTTCTTCTCTTTCTTCTCCTTCTTCTTGCGCTTCCTCTCCGCCTTCTCCTCCGCCGTTTCGCCTTCGTGACGCTTGCGCTTCTTGCCTGATTCTTCGACACCGTTGCTGATCATGGAAACATCAGGGTCGACAGCATCAGATTCGGGGGCAGCGGCGGGGGCAGCAGCGACCTCCTTGGCTGGCGTGCTGGCTGCAGCTGGAGCAGAATTTGATGAATCAAGTGGCGCATTGAAATCCTTGTACTCGTTGTTCCATTTAGCGGGGGTCGCCTCGTTCGGCCGGCCGTACTTGTCAAGTTTGCCATCTGCCTTCATCTTCTTCTTTTCCAAGGCGACAGGTCCGAGACCCCATCGTCGTGGGTAGAGGTCGCGCTCCATGATACAACGCTTGACCTTAGCAACCACTCCGTGATCGCAGGTCGAGAGTTCAACTGTTGACATCTGTGCGATACCCAGAGCAATCGCCTCTCCTTTAGTTGTCATGAGAACCACCTCCTCGTGAACTTCAATGCCGGCCTCTGGAAATTTGTTAGCGTAAGAATATTGCATGCCATACAGTGCAAGCTTACCGTATCGAAGCAAACCTGGAATCATCAATTTGGCACCGTAGCATACCGCGTTGACCGCGCTGTCCTTGACCACGATTCTCTTGTATGTAGTGAGAAGTGTTTCCAATGGCGAAATGACCTTTCTCAAATACGATTCGTCCCGTGTATTATCCTGCATCCATTGCGCATCCAACACGTCATGAAGAGTCACCATATTTTTCTGCTCATCCATAGCACCACTTCGGACTCGACGAAGCTCTTGCATGTGAGCACCAACACCTAAGAGCAATCCAAGGTGAACACAAAGTGTACGAATGTAGGTTCCAGCTTCGCAGCTGACCCAGAATACACCCAGGTGCCTTTCATTGTCGAACTCATATAGCTTGCTCTCATGGATTGTTCGGATACGCAGTTGTCGCTTGACGGCGGAGATCAAAGGGGGACGTTGGAACAGAGCACCAGTCAAAGTCTCGAGGGCTCGCGCAAATTGCGCTTCACCTCCCGGCAGCTTGTCATGTAGTCGGATGACACACACATATTCTTTTCCAGCTCCTTGTTGTGACTTCACAAGTCTTGTTGCACGATCAATGCAGACAATCAAGCATCCTGTCACCTTCGGGTCGAGGGTACCACTGTGGCCAGTCTTCTCTACTCTATAACCAGCGAGTTAGCATATGACGGCTTAGTTTCAGATGTGCAAGAATTACCTGAGTATGCGCTTCACCCACGCAACTACTTCGTGACTCGAAGGATTGGACGGCTTGTCAAGGTTTATAACACCAGAGCTGATGTATGATTTGAGGTCGCGCTTGAGCGGAGCGCAGCCATTGGGAATGGGCGTGAAATGTCCGGTTCGAACGAGAACTAGAGGCTCCGTTAGTGAATCCTTATATGCCTTGACAGTTGCCTCTCATACGCTTGTTATAGTTCTTCAGCAACAGAGGCCAGTCGCTGGTGTCAACGGCTGGGGTTGAAGCTTCAGGCTTGATGCTGTAGTCTTCCTCTTTTTTTGCTGCGACAAGAGCCATCTCGAAGATTGGCACTTTGCGCAGTTTCCTCTATTCCCTCTCACGGTCCGTCTGGGAATTAGTTGTAGGCTCTTCGTGAACTTTGAAATTTATTTTTACTTCGATTTGAATTTGTCGAGGTAATTTTTACTTCGCACAGAAGGCGGAAAAGTGGAGATTCTCACGAGCTAACTGATTCTCTGCTAGCGTATTTGGTCACGTGCTTGGACTTCAAAAGCGGATATCAACCATCAACAGCAGCTGTTGATTCAGACAACTGGCCTACACCAGAAGCCAGAAGCAAGAACAAGAGTAGTGAACTTATATGGAAAACTCAAACAGGGTGATTTCGAAAGCTTCATGATTCATATGGCTCTTTTTTAATGGAAGTCCCCAGCTTCTCTCCCAATACTCAAAAAGGGTATCTCGTCCACTATACAAGCCCTCTCAAACCCAAACTCTCTGAAAATGCCAATCACGCCCCAAAACTCCCAACATTTAAAATGCCCCGACATATTTTGTCTCCGTGGTCGCAGAAAGATACAGCCCAAGATACTATGTTCTACATCCCGGATGTACTACTTCTGCTCCTCTCTATTTCCTTTCGGAACCATTGAGCACCTTCATCCATCTGCTCCCTAACCCTCTTTGCTCTTGCAAACAGTTCCTCGTCATCTCCTTCATCAAAAGATCGTTTCCGCTCCCTTTGGCGCGACGTTTCCTCCTCAGCGATAAGAGCTTTTGCTCTAGCCTTCAATATCTGAATATCGTCCTCGCGCCTGGCAGTACTTCGTGGACCCTCGTATTGTTTGTTATTGGCTGGAGCACTTTTCGGGGTAGGCTGTTGCCTTGATGATTTTGGAGTCGTTGGCTGGGGCTGATTGATGCCATCAAATGAGTGCTTCTTATGCAGTGTGTTGTTCGCAACAGAGCTTGCGAGAGGCATTCCGTTGGGCAAGGTTGTGATCCCTCTGGCTTTTAATCGAAAGTAATCAGTCTGCACTCCGCTAACCTGTCGACGTTCTTCATCTTGAGCGCCATAGTTTGACATGAGATGTATCCTTGACCCGCCATTCAGATAGGACGGATCCGATAGCAGAGAGCGACGAAGAGGATTGTCTGATCTGCCGCGCTTGTGTTGATTTGTACTCGTACTTGAACTGTCGGTAACTCGTCGAGATCTTCGTCGCTTGCGCTCGGCCTCAGATTTCTGGATCTCATCTTGCACAATAGCCCGAATTTGCTCGTCCGAATTATGAACCCCATCTAAGATTCCTGTCGCATCCAGCAAACTCTCTAGGCTATTCCGTCGCCTCTTAGTGGAAGCTCTGAAGTCTTCAACCATACTCGCTGATAGTGCAGCTTTGGAAGCCCGTAGGCTTTCCGCCATTTCTTGTCGAGCCCTTCTTGCCTCCCTTCCTTTCCGTTTCAGCCACTTCCGATGGGCTGCATCCCGCCACATACGACCGTACTTAGTAGCCAGAGAGTGATATCTGAACTCATCCGCCTCCTGTCTTGCCAATGCATCGGCTTCTCGGGCAATTCGCTCTGCCTCTTCCTTCTTAAATATGCGCCAGGCATTCTTAGCGATCTGGTCAACAGCGAATGTAGTAAATTGATCAATGATCCCGTCGTCGCCAGTAACAAACCAATTGGAGAAATTAGAGAGTTTCGCCTTTTGGTCAATGAGCGTTGGCGGCTTTGGACTGAATGTTGCCTGGCCAATTTTATTCTCCTCGACTGCAAGTGGTAACGGAGTGTCTTGCGGTATCTCAGCTTGTACTCGTGGGGCGTTTGAAACCTGTTCCTGTTGAGAAGCAGTAGCTGGTGGTCCGCTGGATAAATATTGCGGCGTCGGAATCTGGCTTATATTTTTCGATAGAACAGCTGGGTTGTTGTCTTTCGAAGGAGCTGCTATTACTTCCTGATTTGGTGTAGTGACGGCTGATGCTTCACTTGGGCGAGTGACTGCATAATCCCCAAGGGAAAATTGAGATTTAGGGCTCCCGCTCGGGATAGGACTTGCAGGAACAGTGTGAGGTCCCAGAGATAAAGGCGGCTTTGAGCCCAACGGAGACGACTGAACTGGTGGAGTCTGAGAAGATAAGGAGAAGGGAGGTACGAATGGGCTGTTGGTTGTGCCACCCGATGGAGCAGTTGTGGGCGTTGGAGCAGACGACGTCAGCTTTGTTGCTGGATTTCCGAATACGAAGGCTGAAGTCTCTGGTTTAGCTGGCTGAGATAAGGGTGTATCTGCGGTAGGCTTTTGTGTGAAGAAGTCACTACCAAACTTCGTCGTCGGAGCAGTCGCGCTACCAAAGACAGAGAGAGAAGTTGGCTTCGAGATAGTCTCCTGCATTTGCACCGACTTGGCTGGGCCTACTGACGCCGGATCTTGCCCGCCAATCTCCTTGTCGTTTTCATTGGCAGGCGCAGGCTCAGGTCTGAAAATTGAAGCACCTGAACCATTTTGAGGATTGTTATCCTTCACAAACAGCCCTGTCTCTCCTTCCTCTTTCTGCTCCTTTTCATCCCCGTCCTCGCCAGCAAAATCAACACCTGCCTCAGACTCTCCCTCCTCATACACCGTTGTGTCAATTACAGCCGGTAGTGAGTAGTTACCGCGCTTTCGTTCGACCAGAGAGTATGAATGACGTTGGTGTAATGGCGGAAAAGGGTCGGCGATCGTGTCCCCTAACTCAAATGACAAATACACTTCGCCATCTATTTCGTCAAATCGTAAACCGTACGCTTCTCCAAATGGTATGATGTCCTCTTCATCATCGAAACACAGATAAGTATTCAGATTTGTCAGCGACCAGTCCTTGGTCTGATCTCGCTGCTTGCGGTATGAGGAGAGTATTGTTTTTAGAACAGATTTCCGGACATGGTTGAAGTGAATTTCGGCAAAGCACGCCATTGTGTACGAAACCTGTCTATCTTCAACGATGGAAAAGAAGCGAGAGTAGAAGTTCTGAGAGCTATCTGTTGCTGAGTGGGGCTTCAGAGGACCAGATGTATCCCAAGTGTTTTGCATAGCCTCGACGAGGCTAACAGCGATCCTGATTTCATCCGACTCACCCCAAAATCTCCATCCCCAATCTTGCACAGTCTCTAATATTCCTGTACTGTGACTGTTAAACAAGATGTAGTAGGCTCTGAACTCGGCCTCGTTTTCGCAAGTTATGCCCTGAGCGTTGCAATCTTCATATGCATGAATGAGGGAGAGAAGTGCCTTTCCCAATTGCTCGACTTCTTGCTGTTCAGAGAAGTCTTCGGCCACGACAACATCACTCGACATTTGATGCAGAGCGATGACATGAAACCTCGTGATACGTTCTAGGCAATAGACTTGATCAGCGAGTTCTGAAGGATTCATTGAAGACTGAAAGACGAAGTCTCGTCGAATGGCTCGCGTTCGATCCCAGAGAAAGCCGTGTATCGCTGGAAGGTTTCCATCATCTCCTAAGACCGTATGAAGAAGATAATCAAGTGTTCGTCGAAGCGCCGCTGGCGATCTCACATCCATTGGTAAAGGTGCATCCTGTCCGGCAGCGGATCTAGCCAATGCTTTGACCATCTTTTGGGGTGATGGCCACAAAGACCCGTCCGGTGCGACTTCCTTTTCGGGGCCCTGCACATCATGCTCCATAATCCTGGTGATCTTCTCGAATTCTGGGCACATGTCCTCGCAGGTTCCCTTGAAATCAATAGCTTCGCTGAGTTTCTTCGGCTTGTCCGGATCGTCGAGTAAGCCTGCTTTGATTAAGGATGCGCGGACTTTGCTTCGGTATCCTTTGGAGGACTGCCAAAAGGCTTCTACAGCACTCTTCTGCTTCGGATCACCAGGTGTTGTAGTAGGCCAGGCTGGCGGATTAATCCCTTGTTTCCGCAGCAGGGTATCCATTTTCTGAGCCAGAGCACTGCTAGAAGTAGGTCCAACATTCGACGCGTTGGGGGTTGCAATCGTTGTCTCTGCTGGAGAATTCGTACTCGGCTTGAATCCATTGGCCATGGTCGTCGAAGTAAAGGCACCGAAACTCGACGGGGCGGGGGAGCTTGATACCACTACGCCACTGGGGGTGGATGTTGAAACGGCGTAATTGCTCAATGAGCTCGGAGATGGTCCACCAGATGGGTTCGAGGTTGGTCGACTTGAGAAAGGATTTAGACTGTTTGAACCGACTTGTGTACCGTTCGTACTAGAAGAGGTCCTGTCGAATGGACTCACCGAGGACGGTTTCGAGGGTGCACCAAAAATGCTCGACGAGGAATTTTGAAATCCATTTGGCAAGGGACTTTGAGAAAGAGGACCTGAGGGTTTGCCAAAGAAGTTTGTAGATGGTTGAGAAGGAGCGCCGAACGGGTTATTGACTGCTGATGGCGCGCCAAATGGATTCGCTGGAGGCTCCTTTTTGGTAGCTGAAGCGAAGGGATTGAAAGACGCTGTGGATGGCGTACCAAATGCCGAAGGAGTCGCATTTGCGGTTGCGAATGGGTTTGTCGTAGCTGGAGACTGATTCTCCTTCTCGACAGGTTTATTGTCTGTGAAACGCATTTGTCTATTGCTGTGCAAGCCCCGAGGGGTCGCTCTGCCTCCGCTTCCATTGGTCATCGCCCGGTTTTGACCGCCGCGCTGTTCGCGCTGCTCACGTTTTGCAGCATTCTCGAGTCGTTCCTTCTCGAAAGGGTTTGGGGGAGTTGTGGTGCCTGTGTTCTTGAAGTTTGAGTAACGGTTCATATGAGTGGGGTTAAAGTTTTTGCCACGGTAGTTGGAGCCAGTATACGTGTTGGAACTGTCCCTGAACGACCTTGGGCCCTTTGGGATAAGGATGTCATCTGTCAACTTACTGGAGGAGTTTAGAGCTCCTCGACTCGTCGAACCGCGACCTCTTGATGCTCGTGAACGATTTTGCGATTGCCCTCGCGCGCCGCGAGTATTACTGCGTCCGAGCAGCATCGTTCTTGTTGTTGATCATGAGGAAGAGGGGGTCGGACGAGAAGAGGAGCAAAGAAAGAAGTGTCTTTAGTTGGTTGTAGTGAATCTCATGCATCTATTGTGATGGTTATTCTTTGTCTCCAGGTACCTTGCCTACCTACTTTCCTACCTTACCTATTGTTGATCGCGATTCGAATGGTAGCTTAGGCCTGTTTGGGCGAATCCTCTATTCTGCCATCCTTGGCCGCCTTACACATAATCCCAAATCCGTCTGCACAGAGCAGATAACACCTAGAGCGGCCTATTTTCAACCCCAGCGAGGCTATTAAATATTTCTCTGCTGTTCTACATCTGTTGTTCTCACTGCACTATTTGTCATAATACGTGTTCTCTCTTATGTAGTCGAACTCACCGCTAAATAGTAGAACGAACCACAACCTGATTTTGCATCCAAAACCGGAGAGATTAGAATAATTCATTGCCTATAGCACTTGATTTTACCTACGCAATCAGAAGGTATCATTTATGCCGAACCCAATCCTGTCTAATGGTATCCTTCAGAACGCCTTGATATCAGAAACCAACTTGTTTCCAAATACCATCATGCTTTTTGTGGCCGAATTCGTGCAGGTCCTAGTCCCTTCCGGACTTCATCCAGTTGTTCCATCCCGCTTTGGTATCTTCCTTTCTTGACGTGCTTCTTGCCACTCCTAGAGTAGTTGCCTAAGAAATCATCCATAATACTGTCAAAATCACCCCTGACGGGACCTTGCACGCTTGAAGCAGTCGACGATGCAACAGAAACTGAGGCCATGTCGTCCATATCATCCATATCTTCATTATACCTCTCCTCGAGCTTCTCAAATCTTGCGTCTAAGTCGGTGAGACCCTCAGTTCGAAACATGGAAGACGATGTCATCGAATAGGCAGATGGGTTTGTCAAGGCACCCTTCCGCTTCTTCCGTCTCCCACCATTTGTGGTGGTAGTCATGATTGAAGATTGTAAATCCGACTGTGAAGGTGCGATAGGTGTCAATTTGGATTTTTGATCCTTCTTGAATCTGCTGAAGTTGGCCATCCAATCACCATCTCCATGGTCCTCACGGTCATCGCCCTCAATATCGGTAGTTGATGCAGGGGCATCTTTGTACTCCTTTGTGGGTTTTGCTGTGGCATCTGATTCCCACCCCTCGTCCTCGTCCTCCCAAGCATCTTGGCCAAACTCGCCTTCATCAACTTCTTCTCCATCCTTCGCTAACTCTCCGAAGATCTCATCGTCGTCATCGACGTAAGCATCATCCTCTAGGGCCTCAAGTACCTCCCGTAGCCTTGGATCCATATCGGGTTGAAACCCTGCTAAGGCATCTGGCACATCTTGTTGCGCTTGGTACGTGGTTCGGCGCAGATTCTTCGATGGTAATATTTCCTCATCCAACAGCACCTTGGCCCGGTCTTCCAAGCTTGCTTCCCTTAAAGCATCCTCTAAGGATTGCTTCGCTTTACCTTTGTCCTTGTTTTTAGGCGCAGACGCCTCTACAAAGTATGCCTCTCCTGAGCCAGTCCCCAGATCCCTCATGTGTTGCATGTAATCATATTCGGTATCATCGTAGTAAATCCCATAATTTGCAGCTTCTCCCTCATTATCTCTGACTTTCTCTACGTCAGATCCCAATTCAGAAGCCAAATCGTCAAGCTTTTTTATTTTATTGGAGTTCGGTAAGGGTGTGGGATTGAGGACCATTGATGAGGCCGACGGATCGTGGATAAGAGGGTCATTTTGAGGTCGATGGACTAGAGTAAAATGAGTCGCAGTCTTCTTATCAATCCACTTCGCTCGTGGCATTATGGCGGTATTTTGGCGGCGTTGTGAGAGGCTCGATGTGATGGATGTACTGCAGTTCCAAAATTTCCAAAATGAAAAAAACTTGGTGGGGTCGGGATGATGAAATTTCTCGCCCCTCACTTACCCAAGCAATCGGCTTTCCGACATCGAACAAGCCACAAACAATTTTAACAAGAATCATCCATCACTGTTACACTTAGGAAATACATAGAGAATAGGAATACGTCCCTACAGCCAAGATGGTTCTTGCAAAGTCAAAGAATGCCGTCGGCTTGGGCAACAGGTACGTTGACTACGCTCCCCATTTATCCTCACGCTCATCAACGGCAGTTTGATGAACGATCGGTTTGGAAAGGGGAAAGGCGCAGATCGCAAGAAGGTCACTTCGGCAGGAATTCATAGAATAAATCATGCTACTGGAGAGACTGTAAGTGGAGTATCAGACAAAATATTGGGTAGAAACTGATGAGGCAAAGTATGTCACGAACGACAAGAAGGAGGCCAGCTGGGTCAAAATGCGGTCGATCACTGAGCAGGCTGCCCTCGATGAGTTTCTATCGACAGCAGAACTGGCGGGCACAGATTTCACCGCGGAGAAGATGAATAACGTCAAGATCATCCACACGGACCAGAAAAACCCGTACCTCTTATCTGCAGCGGAGGAAAGAGCAGCGGTTGGGAAACAGAAGGCACATAAGGACCGACTCACGGTGCCGAGGAGGCCAAAGTGGGATGCAACCACAACTCCGGAGGAACTTGACCGTATGGAAAGGGACAGTTTATTGGAATGGAGGCGGGGTTTGGCAGAATTACAGGAAAACAATGATCTGCTCATGACACCTTTTGAGCGAAATCTCGAGGTTTGGAGGCAATTGTGGAGAGTCATTGAGAGGTCCGATTTGGTGGTACAAATTGTCGATGCACGAAATCCTCTACTGTTCCGGTCAGAGGATCTAGAGAGATATGTTAAGCACGTTGGGGAGAGAAAGGAGAACCTTCTTCTCGTGAACAAGGCAGATATGTTGACTCTGGAGCAACGACGAGCCTGGGCAGATTACTTCAAAGGAGCCGGTATTGCATACAAATTCTTTTCGGCCAGCTTAGCAAAGGAGTTGAATGAGGCTCGGGATTTCGAGGAGGACGAGGAGAGTGACGAGGAAGCTCTTCCAAAAAAGGCCAAGGCTAAAGGTGGAATGCTTGCAGCAAAAATCAAGGGACTCAAGATCAAGGATGGGGATGAGGATGAGAATAGTTCCGAGGAAGAAGAAGATGAGGATGACGGTGATGCAGAGGACGAGGACGAAGGCACGAGGATTTTAACCGTTGATGAACTAGAAGCTTTGTTCTTAGAACATGCACCGGATAACCAAGGTAAGCTCTTTCTTCCCTTTTCATATAGCCTGCCCTGACATATCCAGACTCTGGATCAGAGAACCCTAGAAAGACACAAATCGGGCTTGTTGGGTATCCGAATGTCGGGAAATCGTCAACTATCAACGCGTTAATCGGCGCAAAGAAAGTGTCAGTGTCGTCAACGCCAGGCAAGACAAAACACTTCCAGACCATTCATCTGAGCGATAAGGTTCTCTTGTGCGATTGTCCCGGTCTCGTGTTTCCCAATTTTGCAACCACCAAAGCGGAACTTGTATGCAATGGTGTCTTGCCAATAGACCAGCTTAGAGAGTTCACGGGGCCTGCGGGGCTTGTGGCAAGGCGAATTCCCCAGGCATTCTTAGAAGCTCTTTATGGGATGAAAATTGTCACTCGGCCTATTGAAGAAGGGGGCACAGGAATTCCAACTGCAGAAGAGTTGTTGTCAGCTTATGCCAAAGCTCGGGGGTTCACGAGGACTGGTCAAGGACAGCCCGATGAATCTAGAGCGGCTAGATACATTTTGAAGGATTATGTGAACGGCAAACTGCTGTTCTGTCAACCGCCTCCTGTGGACATCGACCCCATCGAATTCAACCGAGGGCTTTATGATGAAGCACATCTTCCAGAAAAGAGACGACAAGCATTAGCAGCTATGGATCCTTCGATCGATGACCAATCTTCCATCGCGGACTCGGATATGGTGTCCTTGCAGCAAGGTCCAAAGTCTAAGCAGCTAGATGGTGCCTTTTTTGCACAGGGCCAAGGCAACTCGGCGCACCTGCGAATGCCATTCAACCATAAGTACTCGATACAAGGAACTGCGAGTGGAAAGCAGTTGTCAGGCCGGAAACAGAAGACGATGCTGGCACTGGAGAAGGATGTTGATCCAAACGACGTCAGATTACTGACTAGCAAAAAGCATTTCAAGCAAGGAAAGAGGGGAAATGGAAAAAGGAGAGCAGACTACTTCACTGATTGATCGAGGGACGGGACTCATGCTCATATCATTTTCTACTGAGGAATGGGTAGGGACCTTCTGGATCGGATGACTACGTAGTATGGGGGCAGCGCATAACGCCGGAGTTTGGGATATCAATAGACATCTTTTCACTCATCTCGGCGTCCCGGAGCTGCTTCTTTTTTCAAAAGGGATATTAAGGAGTAGAATGCTTGGGCTAGTTGTGATACCCCCTGTGATTTCTACCAGACGGGATTTGAGTCTCCCCAGCAAGAATGGGTGCTTGAGGGAAGCAGGGAGGCTGTTAACTTCTTGAGACCCAACAGATATTTAGAACTAGGTACGGAGTATCCCAGAAATGCCTCGTTATCTATAGGTACTTTACATTTACAAATCCGAAACGGATGCGGATAGGCTGGATTCCGTTACTCCACTAACCGTGATAATTGACCTCGGCCTCAAGAACCGAGAACCGAAAGGGCCCGCGTGTGGGGAAAGCTGGGGACAAGACCGTACGACCTAACTCCGTATAATAGTATAGTACCCCGTACACAGTAAACTCCTCTCCTCTCCTCTCTTCTCTCCCCCTTCTCTTGACACTACCATCTGTCGCACCTGGGCTTATTCTTTGTCCCTATCGAATTGCATATTCTCTCCCGTACCACATCCTTTGGAAGCCAGATATTGGCAAATATGTCGGACAAAATCCCCCTCATCGTACGATTGCTTACCATCACCCCGCACACCTTCTTCAGTTGCTAACTTGGCTCCCAGGCTGTCAACAGAGTCAGCGAAAAAGCAAAGAAGACCCTGGACTTGGTCAAGAAGTTTGTTGATGAACAATGCATCCCGTAAGTTTGAATCCCTAATCACGTCCCCAAAGCATCCTGCAGAGGCCCCCCGCGCTCCCACTCCATGACAATGACTGACCATCCGCAGAGCTGATCCTATATACGAAGCACAAATCGGAGAAGGTGCGCAACGATGGGATCATTACCCCTCGGTCATAGATGACCTGAAGAAGGAGGCGAAGAGGCTTGGATTATGGAATATGTTCCTTCCAAAGGGTCACTACAAAGAATCAGCCGGCTTCACGAATCTCGAATACGGCTTGATGGCCGAACATTTAGGAAAATCTCGTGTAGCGCCTGAGGCTGTCAACTGTGCCGCACCAGATACCGGAAACATGGAAGTCTTTGCGAAGTACGGAACTGAGGAACAGAAGAGGAAGTGGTTGGACCCATTGATGAATGGAGAGATTCGATCGGCCTTCTTGATGACGGAACCGGATGTCGCTTCTTCAGACGCAACTAATATTAAGATGAGCATGAAGAGGGAAGGCGATGAGTGGGTTTTGAATGGCCAAGTAAGTCAAATTTCTGCCCCAGGTGATATTTGGTGCTCACACTCGTAGAAATGGTGGTCGAGCGGTGCTGGTGACCCAAGGTGTAAGATCTATATCGTTATGGCCAAGAGCGATCCTGGAAACAAAGATGTCTACAAACAACAATCAGTTGTTTTGGTGCCAGCCGACACACCAGGTATCACTATTGAACGAATGTTGTCCGTCTACGGTTATGACGATGCTCCTCATGGACATGGCCATGTGACATTCAAGAATGTTCGAGTACCGGCAAGCAACATAGTACTGGGCCCTGGCCGGGGATTTGAAATTATTCAGGGACGTCTTGGGCCGGGCCGTATCCATCATGCCATGCGTGCCATTGGTGCTGTAAGTAATATATATCGAGCTTTTCTGTGCGAGACTAACACAATCCAGGCCGAAAGAGCCCTTGAGTGGATGCTCATGCGCATCAACGATCCCAAGAAAACGCCATTTGGCAAGCAACTAAAAGAGCACGGAGTCATCCTTGAGTGGGTTGCCAAGTCGCGTATCGAAATCGATGCAGCTCGTCTGATCGTTCTCAACGCCGCTATCAAGATTGATGATCTCGGAGCAAAGCGTGCATTGAAGGAGATTGCTGAAGCCAAGGTTCTCGTACCACAGATGGCTCTCACAGTCATCGATCGGGCGGTTCAGTCCTTTGGCGCTGCCGGTATCTGTCAAGATACCCCTCTTGCAAGCATGTGGGCAAATATCCGAACACTCAGATTAGCCGATGGACCTGATGAGGTTCACTTGCAGCAAATGGGACGAAATGAGAACAAGAGGGGTGCAGAGGTGACTGCGCTCATTCAGCAGCAACAGAAGACTTCAGAACAGTTATTTGCGAAATACGGTGTGACACGCCATCAACCGGGTTCTACGATTCGGTCGCGTTTGTAGGTTATCGTTCACGATATCTCCGGGAACATTGTAGCTGCTAATATCTTTTCACGGTCCCTATTATATATATGAAACTAGATAAGGCATGATAAAGAAAAAGAAAAACAAAAAAAAGTAAACAAGATCCACTACTGGGTGAAAAATGTCTACGATGTTACGTCAGGATTTTTTTACATCGCTGGCATTGATGGGTTGCCCCGCAACGCTGACGACCCACCAACTTCTGTTTACTAAGGATAAGGAAGCCGCATGCTCTTGACATCCCTCAACCAAGCCTCTACAAGAACTGCTCTTCGACAAATTCTCAGACTTCCTTCCAAAGAACTTAGAAACAACTTCCGCTACATAACACAAACCTACAAAACAAACAATTCGACATGTCTTCCAACGTTCTTGTCGATCGAGACGTCAATGCGACTGCTGCGCAGCAGGCTGGCGATGTCAAGGCTGATGTCAAGAGTATGGAGTATCACCGTCAGGTCCTACAGTCCAAGCTTGAGGAGGGACAGTAAGTATCTATCAAGCTCAAGCTCAAAGGATGGCTAGCTGACGGCAATGTAGAGCAAACCCATCATACGTCTCCCCATCCGACAATATCATGAGCCCATGCACAGCCAAGTTGAGTGCTTACCGGAGCAAGCAAGTTGGAAAGTAAGTTGCCATCCATCCGCACCTGTTTATTGTTATATCAAGATGCTAATCCTCTCTCAATAGAGCTAAGCCCAAGTCCCTCTTCGCAAAGACCTCTGCCAAGAACATTGGACTGGGACCTGGAAGCATGTTTGCGGATAAGCCAGCCAACCTCGAAGAGAAGAAGTTCGCGGACCTATAAGGGTGTTGATGTGGAACTGAGACTGGCCTGAAAGACTCTATCAGCTCAGCTTTTCTTATGATTCGGATAACATTCACATTACGAACATGGGTAGGGAGTATTGTTATATACATCGACTCGATAGGGCATTGGGTATAATGACGGCTTGGAGATAATGGACGGGCTACTGGAGTTTGTTTAGGCTGGTATTGTGTATTTGTACGGCACAGCCCAGTTGGACATGGGCAATTGATGATAGCTTCCTATGACTTCTGTTATTCTTGCATGCTGTTTAGAGAGTGACGCTTGTGCTTGGATCTAGTCTGCTGATGCTATGCGTAATCCAAGATGAACGCCCAACTCCAAATCCATTCATTCCTTTATGCCCTATAATTGCTCACAATACTAACCACATCTTCATCTGCAACGACATGTCCCAAACCCACCCGCTGTGGGATATGCCTCGCACTGGCCCCCCAAACCAAAGCATACTTGAAGGTGTCTTTCATCGTCCTGTGGATGTGATCACAGACATCCTCAATCGTACTGTTATTCCTTACAATAAGAGCTTCCGAAAAGTCCGGGTCCACCCCCTTTCTCTTCGTGTAAATCCTAATCAGCTTCAGTTCCTGCCAACATCTCTCCACCACATCCTGAATGCCCAAATCCAGCTCGCAACTCATGACCGCAGTTTGTGGTTCACGTGCCAGCTTGTCGAGGAAGTCCAGAGACACGCTGTCTATCTTGTTGTAGACGTAGAGACATTTGATGTACTTGCGGTGATCCTTCATAATCACATCAATGAAGTCATCGACCGTCACGTTCTCATCTCGAACCAGCACTTCGCAGTTCAGAATCTTGTAATCCCGGAGGATGTTATAGACCATCTTCTGGTCGATATTCTTCGGCGGGCTCTGGAAGGTAATCTTCATACCTCCAGCTGCCTTTGGCTTCAGATAGATATTCCTGTCTCTCATCAGCTTCTCCAATCCAATAACTGTAGGAAGTATACTTACGGAGGTTCTCTATTCAACCGAATCCCGACAGCCTCCAACTCCGCTTCCAAAAGTGCTCTCTGCTCAGCCTTCTTCGTAGCATCTAGGACCATCAAAATCATATCACTAGTCTTCGCCGCAGAAATGACCTGTCTCCCTCTTCCCTTCCCCTCGGAAGCTCCCTCGATAATACCCGGGAGATCTAGAATCTGGATTTCCGCTCCGCCATACTCTAGCACGCCAGGAATAGCTGTCAAAGTCGTGAAAGAGTACGCTGCAACTTCTGATTTCGTCTTGGTGATCTTGGACAAGAAGGTCGATTTTCCCACAGAGGGGAATCCAACAAGCGCTATTCGTGCATCGCCACTTTTGCTCACATCAAATCCGGCTCCACCTCCTCCACCAGCACCTGGTCCAGGCTCGAGGAGCTGGGCCCTTAATCGTGCAAGCTTTCTGGATATTCAGTGAGTCTTGTAGTAGTCAACCACGGTTGAATGGCTCTCACCCTTTCAGCAAACCCAAGTGATATTCTGGATAGAAGTCAGGACTGATCACGTGTATCACAATTTACGGAAGTCTTCTTACCAGTTGCCTTGTTCTCTATTTTCAGTGAGCATATTGTAACAAAAGGAGTAACTAGAAAGATAGCTTTAGGGATTGAGGCGCGCACTCACTTTGGGTCCTCCTCATCTCCTCCTCGATCCTACGTAATGGTTTAGCGTGGGAATACTTATTGTTTACAGTAGACTTACTCCTTGATCTTCTCTGTAATATTCACCATTTTGACGGTATTTCTTATTTGAATACTTTCAGTCACAAAGTTACAAAACTACGAAAGCATCACAGATTCGAGGATTCGAGTTCATATTCTGCGTTAAGAAGTCAAGGCGGTGACTACCGGCAAATTTTAGCCCGCTAAGACTATTTAGACAGGCCCCACCCGCCCCTCACTTGAACATCGCTCAAGGATATCTTCAAGATGTGTAACTAGGTACTAAATAATAACACGCCGCGCTGCATTCATGATATAGACCCATACAAACCCCATGAAACAAGAACCCGACGCCGATGATCATGATTACCCGTTCAAGCAGTGAACCCCAATTTCCCAAATAAACTATCCATCGCAACCCATTGTCTACCGCACTTATCCAGATACTTCTCTACGACCCCTTTCAGCACGCCAAATCTAACGCGGTTATGCTCCGCAAGTGCCATAACGCGATCTGTTAAGTAGTTAGTTACTGTTATTCAGGCACGCAGCATATGTTGCTTACCTCTCTCTGCTCCTTTAGCCGCATTCTTTGCCTTCTCAACATCAAACAACGTCGCGAAGTATAATAGCTGGTTATAGATCATTTTCTCGGTATACTCGTAACGCATCTTGCCTAGGCATCCATGGGCCAAACCCTTCGGCCCTAAGCATCGATGGCCGTAAACACTCATTTGTCTCGTGCGATTACCGCAAGCTTGGTCATCACAAACCAGCCAACCCTCATAGTACTTGCATGTCTGCTGTCGGATTTGATGTTCTAGTTGCATCATGACCGTGAGATTGGACAAAACCTGCCCACAGCGACAAGTGATACCAGCTGGGGAGCAGATATCAATACTGCCAAGGAGACCATCGAAACCGAAAAGGGCTTTGCATGCTCGACAGCGAAGGGTCAAACGGACGGCATCCTTGAAGCGCACTTCATCGTCAATCTGGCTCTCAAGAGGATGTATTTCAGTCTCTGAATTACCAGTCGAAGTATTATTACTGATGCTGTACTTGCGGATATCGAGGCCAAGGCATTCCGCCAGACGGACAGTGTCGGTGCCAGATATATTTGCGCATAAACGTTCAACCGGAGGGAAGATCTGCTTGTACAAGTACCATTCCACGTCTGGAGTAAGCCCCGAATCGGCTTTTGCGACATCTTGAGGAGTATAAGATCGCTTTGCAGGAGGTTCGGAAGTTGTTTTGCCATCACCCGTAACAATGTAAGCGATAACATCGTCTTTTCGAACATTCTTTCCACGAGAGAGCTCACGTAAAGCGACTTGGACCTGCGGCATGCTATCCGCATTGGGATAGTCTTTTGGAGCTTTCCCCAGCTTTGTATAAATGGTATAATTTCGGAGAGGGACACCACCCTCGCGCATTTTTGTCGAAATTTGGCGAAGGTACTCGTGAATGCGGGTGATTACGATTTCCGACTCATCACCGGAAAGAATCTCGTTCAAGAGTTGGGAAGAAACCTCTTTCGAAAGATTACAGTACTCTCGGCGTTTCAAATCGAGTCCCTTCACTTCCATCTTGTCGACATATTTGCCGTCAATCTGCACAAGATTGATGGCTGCGTATTTCTTCTTAGCCTGAAGAAGAATACGCCTGAAAACATTGTCGATGTCGATTTCCAAAAGCTTGTATCGTTCATTAACGGCTCGTTTGAACTCATTCCCGACCTTCAACGCATCCTCGATGTTGTCCACATTTGCGTTGATCATGACGGAGTCTGTGTCACCGTAGATGACTTGAAGCGAGTTACTCTCGGCCAAAGCTTTTGTACTTCGAAGAATCTCACGTCCTTTATAGGTTGTGAGAACCGCCAATGGCCTTGCATAGAACCTAGATTTTGTGTAGCCCAAACAACCATACATAGAGTTGGCAGTGAGTTTGAGGGCAAGTTGCTTGATATCCCAAGTTGCCAGTTGCTCCGCGGTTGCTGATTTATCCTTCATTAGACTCTTAACTTGCCGGCGGCGGCTGACAAGAGTTGAAATAAGCCTTGGCAATATTCCAAGGTCCTGGTCAGCAGGTACTTCTGGTACCCTGTCTTCATCATCCGACTATCATAAAAGTCAGTCTGAAATTCTGATAGCGTCATGAAGGATTACTTACCAGTTTGGTGCGATCTACAGTTGTGAAGCAGATGTTGAACTCCTGTATGATGCTGGGGTACAAGGAATTGAAGTCCATGACGAGGACAAACTTGTCCCACAATCCTTTCTCTGGTTCGAACACTAGACCGCCCTTGTACTTGTCTTTTTTCTTCACATCCCCGGTCTCTTCCTCGAGATTCTCTTCCTCGACTTGCTGCTTTCCCCTGAAGACGGCTTTGTCTGGACATATATACTTGTTGCGATGGAATTCATGAAGCAGAATATACTCGTTACGCTCCGCTCGAGTACCAGTTAAAGTTCTCGCCCAAGAATTTCCAGCAAGGTTGGTGAGGACCTTTGTCAACGGAAGCATCTGAACCTTCAGAGCCAAAGCTGCGATGAAGAATGTGTCGGCTTCGCAATGAGTAACATAGTCCATTAGTCCATCTTTTGTCGTCGCCCAAGTCTTTAGTGCTACTTCATTGTCGATCTCCCGTCGAGTCGTGCCTGAAAGGTATAGACTGCACATCTCCGTGAGACTCCAGGAAGAACATTTTGTCATCATCGATTTACCGGCGTCGTTAGCCAAATCGCATAAAAGGCGTCCCGAGATCAGTGAGCGCTCAGCAAAGAAGTTCCCGCCCATCTTACCCATCGAACTCGGCCAATCAGTACGTCTCATTCGACCTATCCGTGACCACTGCGGTGTCTTCTTGGCTTGAAGTCGACTTAACAAGATGCTGAAATCTACACCTTCAAGTTGGTGACCGATAAGAGCATCTGGATCGACAGAATTGAGCTTTGCCAGGAAAAAGCTCAATACTTCCTGCTCCTGTTTCACCAGCTTTACCAGCCCTTTAGCGCGCGTTTTAACTAGTCCTTCAAACCCAATTGGAAAATTAGATCCTGTCGGTCGCATGACAGTAAAGGTTTGGCAGGGTAGTTTTTCCGGAGGCGTTGTATCAGATAGTGATAGATTCTGATAGATGCGTGCGCTGATTGCGAGTATTTCCTGCTTGTTGTCCTTGACATTGAGAACAGTTCGCAAAGCAATGCTCATAATGGTCAACGGCGGCGGTTCCAAGTTATCCGCTTCACTCAGAGGTGTGATGAGATTGGGTTTCGAGACTTGAACTTCTAGTTTGCAATGGGATGCGTTCTTGATCACCCCAAATTCGGCATCCTCGATCCGCAGCCAGCAGGGGCCCATTATATTCTTCCATAACACGAACTGTTCGAAAAGCGGTGTATTCGAGCCAAAGACGTGGGAGAACGTTGATCCAGTGAGATGGTCAGATTGGAGTTGTGGTTCTATAAAGTCAGCAAGACCCAATATCAGGATAGGTAGAACTCACTGGAATAGGGGTAAAGGAGTTTGAGATATTCCCCTTCTTTGGGTATGTCTGGAAGTTCGAAGGCATACTTCCTTGTGCAAGGCTTGATCTTGTGCATTCCAACTCTCATCTTTCCCATCAGTTCATCCACCTCTTCATATACGTCTTTCATATCAACCTCCTCAGTTGTATCTCGCCCATGTCGTTGTCGATACCGCCTTGGAAGGAAGAACAATTTTCTTAAAATATTGTCGACCTTAACGAAACAACTAACGAAAGAGCCGCTCTTTTTGTCCTGAACTTTTCCAAAGAGGCACAAACTGCCGTTGACTTCAGTATAGTCTGTCCAGAACATTCTCAGACTACCATCTTCTTCGATAGCATCATTGAAATCGAGTTTTCCGAAGGTCATCGTCTCGGCCAATTGGCTGCTATTCATGACATTCAGTTTGTCGGTAACATCGTTCCAGGCGGACGAATCAACCTCTTGCGGAGGTGGCCTTGTTGGGGAAGAGCTAGCGGGCGAAGGATACGTCTGGGCCTTCTTAATCTTTGGTACAGGTCTAGTACCTGACATGTTGACACTCTCCGTTATTATTCCGTCCGCCTGAGCGACTTCCATCATATCTTCGTCTTCTTCCTCTGCCTTGATTGTAACCTGCGATTTTCTTTCGACAGCTTTCGCCACGGGAGATGAAGGTTGAGGATCGTCCATGAGTATATCACCGTCGTCCATGCCATCCATAAAATCATCATCACCAAAGTCTTGGTCTTTTGGGGGTGTAGCTGGAGTCCTATTCTCCATCAACTTCGTTTTCTTCGAGATGTGATGTTTGTAGTCATCGACCGAGGGAGACAGCGCACGAGGTCGTCGTTTATCCTGCAGCCTGTTTGGTCTGGTGGGCTGGGAGATGTGGCGTGGAACATTGGTCTCAACCTCACCAAGTAGATCGGCCAGGAAGTCGTCATCAGCTTTCGTCTTCACAGGCTGTTGTCTTCTTTAGTAACCAAGTATTTCAGATTATCAGTAAGCCCTACCTTCGCTTTAGGCTGGGCAACTATCGGACCTTTGGTGAAATAGTTGCTAATTCCCTTGTCCATAGACTCTTTCTTCGCTTTCTCTTCCTCGCGTTTCCGTTTTGCTAAAACGCTGTTAGTCCAACTCAGAGAGTTACGTTTAGGTTGTATTTGATTTACCAGCTTTTCCCGACTTCCCCTTGACGGGCAGATCCTCTTCACTCTCTGTGTCATATCCGGGTCGACGATCCCACTCCTCGCGGCCGTCGTCGGCGTATCCTTCGCCATTGTCGTCTATGACGAAGTCGTCCTGGTTCAAACGTTCACGTACAACCTTCTTATAGCCATCTTCGTCAACTTCTTCGTACAGATCTTCTTCTTGTTGGACTTGGTAGCTTTCAAGGCGCTTCTTGCCGGATTCTCTCAGAGCGCGAAGCTCCGCCAATTTGGATCTAGCATTCGAGGCTTTCGGCATTTTGAAGGATATAGAATGTTGTCCACTACAACATGCTTCAAATGAAATTACTTGGTAATCGTGCAAATAAACCTCGACAGACGAGGTGAGGAAGTTTGGAAGTTTGGAAGTTTGGTGGTTGGTAAGGGGTACGCGAGGTTAAAGAGGTACCTTCGGTAAACGGGCTCGAGACGCGAGTTTAACGCGAGAGCGCGAACCCCTGTCGTCGTGGTCTACAGTGCAGTAAGTGTTGGTGCCTTAGTCCCGAGGCATTCAAGATTCCACGGGTCTTCCCGAACCCCAGTCTCAAAAAAGTTCTCGATGCGAAACAACAGCAGCATTGACGGAATTCATTCATCGTCAAGAGAGCTGCAATGTTGACTTGTCGGGGTTGTATGAGACGATATCTACAGAATCTTATCGGAGACTCTTCCATCTCATTCCCGCCTTCACTATCACGAACCCTCGCCGCCACCGTTCCTAGCAGTCAAGCATCTAGACGAAGTTCTACTGTCGCCTTTTCACCACCAGTCCCCAGTGCAGGAAGCGCATCACATTCCTCGGCGGATAGAGACGCGGGTCCTCCGTCGCCGAGGTGGAAGGATCGGCAGCGATGGCTGGAATCCAGAGGTGTTCGACCTGCTCATAAGCCAGCCGCTACGAAGGATGCGGACCAAGCTTTCGTAGTACGGAAGCATCTCAAGTATTTGAAAGATCCTCTGAAGCTCGCGGAACAAGTTCGAAAATTCCTTCGGGATGATGATTTCGAAACTACTTTGGCACTCGTGCGAGCCGCCAGTAAAGATATACAATGTACCGTCAGCTGGAACCATTTGATTGAATGGCAGTTGAGTAAGGGGAAGATGAATGCCGCCATCAAGACATATAATGAGGTAATCCATGACTGATGGTTGCAATTGAGTCGCATGCTAATATCAAGCCTTTTAGATGAAGAAACGATCGCAGGTTCCCGATGCTCGTACATACACCATAATCTTCAGTGGCTGCGCCAACCATCCAGATACAGAACATGCCCTCGCGAAAGTAATATCAATATATCAATCCATGCTCACCGAAAAATCTCTCATCAAGCCAAATACAATACACATGAATGCCGTTCTCAAGATGTGTGCGCGAGCCCAGAACATGGACGCTCTATTTGCAATAGCAGATAAGATGCCTGCCAAAGGTCTTCGAGCGCCAAATAACCTGACGTACACGACGATCATCAATGCACTCCGGATAAGCGCAGTCAATGATCTACGAAGTACTCTGGATGATAAACAGAAAAGAGAGAACCGGCGGAAGGCAATACTGCAGGCGCGAGTTCTTTGGGCAGATGTAGTTCAGCGTTGGCGCCAGGGAGACATGTGGATTGACGAGGAGCTCGTTTGCGCGATGGGTCGCATTTTGCTTGTGGGTGAGACCCAAGATAATGATGACATCCTGTCTCTGGTCGAACAGGCCATGAATATCCCTCGCCAGGTTCCTCGGAAGGGCACTCCAGAACGTGCCCTGATTGAGCCAGGAAGTCAAGGAAAGCGCACGGCTCGTCCTGACCAGAGCCAGATGTCTGCATCGAATGAGGCTGAACCGGAAACGGCCGCTGACGAAGACATTGCCTCTGCGGAGCGATTTGAACCGGTCACGCTGACAAAGTCTCCTTCGCCAGCTACCAATGCCTCCTACGCTAGGCCTGGACCCAACACCCTTTCCCTCCTCATGCAATGTCTGCTCAATTTGAGATTAAAAGAACCTGCAAGCAGATACTGGAAACTTCTCACTAAGGAATATGGCCTAAAGCCTGACTCCGACAACTATCATGCCTATCTTCGTATCCTTAGGTACGCAAGGGCGAGCGCAGAAACACTCGAGCTCCTTTTGGAAATGCCCACAAGTTACATGCAGTCCAAGACATTCCGGATAGCGATGTCTGCCTGCGAGCGAGATAAGAACAATCGAAATGCTTTTCCGACCTCCGGAAAAATCCTCGACATAATGGAAACTAATCTCAAGGTGCCAGACATATTTTCTTTGACGAGGTACTTAGATTTAGCAGTCACCGCGCCTGCCTACAGCCCAAAGGTATCCTCGAATGGCGAGAGTGTGCAATCGAAGACCGCTCGGGGGAGACAAATTCTCCGCGCTCTTTCCCGACTCGGCCCGAATTTCCTCAATCTTAGATCGTTACTCTCATATGGTCTTCCTACCCACTCGCCGACCGTGTCGGAAGACGAAGCTCAGAAAGAGAGTTTCTGGAAAAGCATGTCCTCGAAAGCCAAGTCTAAGAAAGCAGAGGCTGAATTTAAGAATGAGGTCCTTGTATTGACTCGAAGACTCGTTGGCGCACATGATATCCTGATAAGGGATGGCCTTGTTCCCAAATCCATGTGGGCAGAACTCGCAGCACAGCGCAGTAAGCTTGCTGCTTTTATAACACGATTCAAGAACAATGCTCGTCCTGTAGACGATAAGTCAGTCCGCAGTTCTGAACAGGACAAAACATCCATAGTTACCCGTGTGCGTTCTTAAGGGGCAGGAATTCGTAGCATCTACAGCGCGGGCGAGGACAAAGAAGCCCCCCTCCGAATAGGTATGAATCGCTCGACCAGACACAGACGCTGTTTGGAAACCCTTCATTTTGAAGGATATTGGGGTTATTAAGGCTAGGAACTACGACATATGGTTCAACGAGCAGGCAACTGCCGCCATTTAGGAGCGAAAAGCTGCCCACGCAAGACGGGGCGTTCCTCGAAGGGCATGGGGAGACCGAGTCTTTACATGTCTCTTATGATGGAGGATCTATACTTGTATTATACCGGCTTCGAAATGTGCCCCTCTGTACACTATATCTCTGTACTACAAACTTAGTCACCACGATTTCTTGGAGTTGCTAGACATGAATGTCAATAGAGACGAATAACATTACAAAGTCTCCAACTCTACGGATTTTTGGCTTTTCTCCTCAAACAATGGATAGTTATTTGATGACACCAAACCACAAGAGCTTGCCATCTCTCAACCCATCAGGCATTATTCATGATAAGAATTTGATGCATACTTCGCCCATCTTTCAAATGCTCGCTTCCTCTCCTAAGAATACCAATTTCCGGAACCTTCGACTCCCATCATCCATAAAGCGCGATGTCCACGGCTTCCTGCTCACTATCATCAAAGCCTTCGATTTCACGGCTATCAAATAGGGGCTTTTCGAACCTTTCTAGTTGTTCTCCGAACATAGAACTTACCTCAGTATTTGCATCACTAAGCCCGGAATTGGGTCTTATATAGCTAGGATGCGGCGTAGGGACACGCTTGATTGGTGATGGATAGGGTGAAGGTCCAGGTGTGGCTACACACACCGTTCCTGAAGGGCTGTATACTGCGCCAGATGGGGTAACAATGCGGGCAGAAGGGATCGCGGGGCGACCACTGGATTGATGGACAAAGTTGGACGGTGCTGATATTCTGTGGAGTCCTGATCTAAGGCTAGGAGTCATCATGCCGCGAGCCTGGAAGATTTCGACCAGTCCGCCAACCTTCTTACCCTCTTGTTTTGGCACTGAATTCTTGGCTACCCCACTGCGGATGTTCAAGTCATCCAATGTTGTTGGCATGAGAGCTCTAGCAGAGTCTTCGATGTTGTAGGTCGTACGGGCTTCCTTAATGTATCCTGGCATTCCAAAGAATCTTGCCAATCTGTTTGAAGCCTGTTCACCTTTGTTATGGTTAAGAAGTTCATTCTCGTCTGTTGCAAATTTGTTGAGATCCTGTAATTCCTGGCTCCGGAATTTAATACCTTGTGGCGCTTCGTTGCCATTCGAAAATCCAGCCAGCTTGTCGAGCGAGTGAGGTGATTTAGCAGGACGGCTGGGAGGGCCCCTATTTTCATCATCCTCACTGCTCTCATCAACGCCTTCAAATCGACTAGCGTTCTCGCATATGGAATCCGAACGATAGTCATTTACACCTCTTCCATCACTTTCTGGAAGTAGATCCGCATAAGCTGTGAATCGGAAGCCAGAGGAGACGGACATATCTAAACCCTCTTCAAAAGCACTAATTGATTGAGCAGTTCCACTTGATTGAGAAGAAATTCGTCGAAGAAGACCGCCCCATTCGGAAGTATCTTTTGATTCAGGCTCCAATTTGCAACCATCGGCTTCATATTTGTTCTTAGTCGCAGAATCAGAGGTTGGTGTCTCGTATAAACGGGAAGACTCTATCTCTGCCTCGCAATATGACATAGATGATGTATCACCAGGTATATCCTTGACATCTATCTCAGTCTCCGTGACAATGATTGGGTTGAAAGTGGTGAGCCTGGGATCTTCAGAAACCTCGTATCCATCAGGGTTATACTCTGCCTTGCCAATCGCGTCGCACATATTATATATATCCGTTTCGAGCGAGTCGAACTGTCGTGTGTTTATGTTCCAGCAATCTGCTCCCTCATTTTTCACATCTTCAATGTGTTCAACCAAAGGACTTCCGCTGGGGTGGCTCCATTGGGTGCCCTCACCATGGTGACCAAGGCTCGTCTCTGCAGTCTTCATATAAAATGGCCACTTGAAGAGCAGAGGTGAATCCATTTCGTCCGTTGGGGTCCCCAGTCTCCTCTGAACATACGCATTCCACATTTTGCGAGCGCCTTCCATACCTATTTCTGGTCCTCCTGGTCTGGCAGAGGGTGCGTCAAACTCTGAAGGTTCTTCTTGTAGATGGGTATCGCCAGGCTTTCTCTCCGGGTCAGTGAGGCCTTTGTTGTACTTCTCAGAGGATGCTGCAACCTCAGGGTCAACAATAGACTTGAGACCAAGCTGGCCTCTTGGGTCCGATCCACTATTGTCATAAACAGACCCATAACTAGCCAGATTAGATCTTGCGTCAAGCGATGGCAATGAGAGAACGGGATCTGTTTTGGCATCATAACTGGCATGCGAGGGGTTACCGATACGGCAACGAAGATTCGAACAACTCGGAACGGGTCTCTTTGGCTGTATCTCCAAGTCGAAATCGACCCCCAAGTTTAGAGAGCTACCCGTAGTCAAAGGAAATGTATGTGCATTGGAGGAGTTCCCAGATGGTCTATCTTCTTCCCCCGGTATCGCATGAACCCAGGATATCATTGCCAACTCTGCCGGAGTGGCAATGACCTCTTGGTAAGGAATCTGCATGGACTCATGGGGTTGTTGAACTGTTGTCCCGAGTCGTCTCCTCAGGTCGATATCGACCAAGGGAATGCCCAAGTCGAAGTAGTTCGAATCCGTGCTAGACAAACCAGTCGATTGACTGAAAGATCTATCTCTTTGGGCAAGGAACTCAGTCAACGTCATTGTATCTAGGACGGTTCGGCTCCCTGGCTCATTTTGCATTGGAAGCCAGATGGCTTCTAAACCATGCTGTCGCATTTCGTCAAAATTCGGGAGGTATTCTCGCGGGTACGTTTGTATCACACGATTTTCGCGATCGTATGTACAAATGTTGGATAGTAGGCCTTGGCTCTTTTCAAATATATCTGAGATCGCTTTGCTGCTAGACCCGTAGGTTTCTGTGTGCCTGGCTCTTGTCTTGGTATCCGGAAAGTTGACCTGCACTGGAGCTGTGGAGAATTTGCGAGACTTTTGGGAGCTTGGGCGAATCCTCCTACTCTCTCCCTTTGATTTTGGCAAAGCTACGTCCACGTCTTCCGATCTCTGCTGTGAGTTGAGAAGTACATGGTCCTCATAACTGCGGTCAGGCTGTGTATCCTTACTTTCATTGCTGCCCGTAAGTACCGCAGAAGGAGGCGCTTCTGTTACGACTGTCTCTGACGGTGTCATACCAGTTGAGTCTTCGAGGATTTGGTCCGTGGATATACGACTGGTGCGAAGGCTGTCGTGGGAAGGAATATTCCTCAAGACTTTGTATGCTTTGGCCTTCTCCTAATCAGTAAATGGTTGGACAAGGGAGTAGTATTGCTAGAATATTTCGACATACCTTTCCTAAAGTTTCCATTCCGCGGATAACCGCATCCCATGCTTCCATCTCATCCATCACAAAGTTTTGACAAATCATTCCCTTCTCATTTGGATTATTGTCAAAAGAACTCACAGAGTTTCGGCTCAAGGACGAGTTCATATGTCGAGTTTCCCTCATTTCGGCGACAGTCAATTCAACGCTTTCCTCAATGCTTTCCATATTCGTTATGTCGGACGTGCTAGGTTCCAAGGCAAGTGTCTGGTATCGTGCCTTTCTTGCTTCTAGTCGACCATGGAAGGCTAAATCAATGTTCTTAACGCTAGAGCCCTCAATATATATATTGAGCATAGGCGAGTCATTCTGGATTGGTGAAGGCAACTTCTGTCGCTGTGGGAAGCTTCGTGGAGCGGCATATTGAGGTTGGCTCGGTTCCCCACTGGCATCAAGCTGGTGCCCCGAATCCATATTCTGAACACGAGTATCATAACATGCGTTCTCAGAAGGACATTGGGATTTAGCACACTTTGATAATTCCATGCCTTCAATCACTAGCCGCTCATGTTGCACACTATGGTCTCCGGTCAGTTTCCATCATGGTCCACAGTGTTGACAGGAAGTGTAATTTACCTGCTTTCTTGTCTTACCACGTTTGTACTGACACCTCCCAATAAGTCTATAGGCTGAGAAGGCTTGAACTTACCCGGCGAGGGCGAAGGTGATACATCCACCTGGAATTTGTCAGGAATTGGTGTTGAAGTCGAAGCCATGGAAGCTGTTACCGATGGCCCCGAATAGGAACCCTCTGTTAGAATTCTCTTTTGCTCCTTATCTGTAGGTGTCACCTGTCTTGAAGACAGCCTTTCAGGGTCATAGAGTGTCTGACTTCCACTCCTCCCTATATACCTCGTTACTACCTTGGCAATTTCAGTTAAAGAGAAGACTCACAACTAATGGACGAAGGTGTATATCCTCCTTCGGTTCCCAGAAGGCCATCTGTCTGATTGTGCTTGAAGTCTTACATGGATAATGGATTAGCTATTGAGCCAATGCCAGCTATAGTCCACTAACCGTCTACTATTCGCTCTAAACGCGTTGCAAGAGATTCAATGTCTGATTCCCTTGCCTGGATATGCCGTGCTTGTTGTATAGGAATTTGAGGTCCTGAGGTAGGTATTTCAACAACTGATTCATCTGGTCTAATGCTCCTCCATTTCATAGAAAACGCACCATTATCCGCATTCCAGAAGTTGTGTGTATCGTGGATGATCTCAGCTCGCTGTTGGTAACGTTGAGAGATCGTATTATACCTTGACGTCACCCTATTGGAAATGGTACCTAGGAGGTCGCCAAAACTTTTTCTCCTTTTTGGTCGAGTAGGGCTGTCTTGATCTAAAGCGTTAGTGTCAGAAAACTCCAAGTAATTCAAGGGCTTGTCCTTACTAGCTCTGGTGTTGCCCTTGCTGGGTGAAGTTGTCTTCGGCCTCTCAGGAGTGACCGGATCCTTCGTAGGATCCCCATGATAGAGCCCTCTAGATCGGATTGAAGGAAGCAGATTGAAGACAGATTTACTTCGCCTCACTACTTTGGGGCTGGCAGGTCCATCTGATGCGCGAGGCTCGCTGCGCAATCCCAAGGATTTCAACGGCGATTTCAATGCGCTGAAGCTTAGCCTCTTGAAAAGACCGTGTGATGGAGAGCCGTTTTTCGAGGCCGTTGTTGGAGTTTGAAGGTTTTGGCCATGCCTTGGAGGAGGTGTACAAGGAGAATCACCCCATACAGCACCCGTCTCGTTGAACGATACTGGCTCCATGTCCAGGTTATGTCTCTTTATATATATTGGTATTGACAGCCAAGACTGCTGTATAGAGCTTTTATTGGGCCTGGCAATAGGGTGAGCTTCAACCGTTGGAATCTGTTATTGCTTGGGTTAGGAAGCCGGCTCTGCTAGGAGGAGGGCACACTCACTATAGCCAGAACCGCGCCATCACAGAATTGAAAGGGCCTGGATTCTGACTGAGCCGAGTTGAGCTGTTATAATGGGAAGATTTATGGAGGTGTAAACATCAATAGCATCAGGATCCAGAGACTAGAGCTACCGTGCCTACCTACCTACCTGCAGTACCTTACCTACCCTACCTACCTTACCTACCTTACCTTGCTCAAGTCAAAGTCTCACAGCCTCGCCTATGGAAAGGGGCAGGGGCGACTGTGTGCACAGACCACTCCGCCTCGCCTGCTTCGCGATTTCGTTCCGGCCACATCGCGTCGCATCGCCGCCATCAAAAGTATCTTCCCCTACACAACCACGGCAGAATCATAGCACAGCACAGGACGTCGCCAAACGAAACAATACAACCCGCACATATTGTCCTTGTTGCTGTCATTGCCCTCGACAATAGCCTCAACCTTGATAACCTAGCCTCGCCTCCTCCAGATACTGTCCTGTTCACGCTTTGCCGCCTGCTTTCGATAGATCCAGTCGAAATCATTAACAGTAGTCCTACTTCATACTAACAATTTATTTCATCCACTAACACTACAGGTCACTCGCCATGGCACCTGGCCAGGTTGCCGTTGACTTCAACAGAATCATCAATGCAGGTATGGACACCGATTTGCGCACGAAGATAACAGCCTCTAATGTTCTCGTAGAGCGCCAGCGTCGTAAAAACGAGGCTCTTGCGCAGGAAATCTTCAGCAAGAATCGCAGATCGAGCGCGCCAGGGGCAGGTCTGAACAATCGCAAGCCGGGTACCGGGCCATCACTTGCCAGCAGGGTCGGTATTGCAAAGGTGAGATAGCTATTGCCTCCCATGGAGGACTCGCCCCTAACGCGATGCAGCGAACAGTTTCGACTTCAGCTAGGCCATCGCAAAAGCCCGTGAGACCCGCCGATAAACCTGGAGCTGGCAATGTCGACGCCGAATGGACGCACGATCTTCACTCCCTAAATAACCCTTCAGCATCACGCGTCTCACAGCTGCCCCACCACGCTCCGAAGACATGGCGCACAAACCGAAACAAACGTCTCTACTCAGCTCTGAACGGCTCAGACTCATCCTCCGCCGTGGCGGACCAAGTCAACATTGTTAACGCCAAAAAGCCATCGTCTGGTATCTCTATTAGAGGACTTGCTGGACCATATGTTGTCATGGCCAAGAACTTTGCTCCTGGGACTACGACCGCAGATATTGAGAGCGCAATGACCCCAATTGGTGGAGTGGCTCTTAGTTGTCGTATAATTACCGAGAGACCCAGTGTCATTGCCGAAATTGTTTTCGAATCCAAGGAGGGAGCAGATAATGTGGTTGACACATTCAACAATCAGAATGTAAGTTCCTTGCGTGAGCTTTTAGGCCTCCGGCGCTGACAGCTCTAGGCGGATGGCAACATTTTGCACGTATATCACAAAATCGGTGGTCCAGCTCCCAAACTCCCCGTCTCCCAGTCTGCACGTCCAGCCACCCCCCTAGGGCCACGAGCTGATACTATCACCGATCGGTCCGACAATACTAGATCAGGATATGGTGGCTCTGACCGGTATGTTCCACAAGGCCGCGGTCGAGAACGCCGACGAGATTATGACTCAAGAGAAGAGGTTATGGATGGTTCATATGGCTTTGATGACCGTATGGATACAGACGATCGCGATGACAACCAGTACGACATGGGTAAAAGTCGAATGGGCCTGTACAGCGACACCATAGTAGGCAGTCGTGGCCGTGGACGTGGCCGTGGACGTGGCAGCAGCCGAGACAGAGGCCACGGTAACGATAGAGGCCGCGGGTACAGATGAATCACGGCGTCATGATGATCTTCATTCCATACACGAAAAGAATTTTGAGAAGGCAGTCCTGGAGACTACCCATGAAGAAAAGCCGTAGAAGGAATTGGCCTACATGCCTTCTACGGTTGATACCAGCGCAGATGGTGGGAAGTGATTCAGAGCATTCGGATGAAAATAGTCGATCATCTGCTAGGCGTTTCCACTCCATCAATTGATGGAATTTAACCCATCACTGTTCTTGTAAAAATAAATAGAATAACTCTTCTTGCTTTCGCGGATGTCTTGCTGGGGAGATGTGTTTGTATTGTCCTCTCTCCTTCCACGAGCTCGAAAAGTTGTCTGGCTTGATCAGTCCTTCCATTGTGTCTTTGCACTGAGTTTTTGTGTCGATTTGTTAGTATTAGGAATTGGTACTCGATCTGCTTCGTTCTTTGAAGCGGGGGCATCCGGTCCATCTCGTGCGGGGAATGATAGGCCTGCTTATCTCTAATGTGCAACGCAACCCGTGAGTCCGTAGGCCCCTATCATTTCTCCCGTCAACGGATCCGAGGCCGAGCGATACATACAATGAAATTGTATCGCGATACCGATGAAGGCCAGCAGCATAAATAGACACACATATGTATTATTCCAATCGAGCAAGTTCTCACCGCAGTATCTCTAGTTCTATGGTCTTCCTTGAAGCATATCTATAGCCCGTCGCCATGTCTCCCTCAAGGATAATGCAGAGCTCGATGGTCATCACGCCGCTCAAGCACAGCGCAGATAAAAAGTGTAACTTTGGCGCCACTATTACTGGACTTGACTTGAATGTGATTTCCGATGAGGATCTAATGACTCTTAAAGATGCAATCTACAAATACCAACTCGTTGTGATCAAGGGTCAACACAATCTTGATCCTGTAAAGCACTGGGAGTTGATTACCAGACTTGACCCAACGGCACCGCAAGTCCATGGCCACGGTACGGTTAAGGAATTCCAAAAGTCTGGGGGGATGCTTGCTGTACGTACTCCCCCTTGCCCGCCTTTATTATTTTTTTCCCTTGTTGTTTGTTTATTCATTGTCTTCTTCACCATGAGCGGGATCCTAATCCGGATTAGAAACGAATGGTGCATGGCATACCAGCAGCGCCCAATGTGCGACTCATCGGCAAGGGCTATCAGGGCGATGATCACTATGGTATCAAAGGCTTCACTGCCTTCGGAGCCAGCAATGATTATCACAAGTACCCACCAAGCGCTGAGGCATTTGCAGCAGGTAACACCCAGTTCCAAAGATGGCACATGGATGCTCCTTTGTACGATCGTGAGCCGCCACACTTCACAGCTCTCCGTGCAATAAAGTGCCCAGTCGGGCCCGAGATTCAGATAAATTGGGACGATGGCAGCGGACTGAGCATGAAATGCCAGCCGGGCCAAACCGCATTCGTTAGCAATATCCAACTCTACGAGTTATTGACGGATGAGGAAAAGATGATGGCTGACCATAGTTGGGTTGAGTATGCGCCCTATCCGTATATGTGGATCGAGAATTGTAAGGGCAGGCCGAATGGGTTGGGACTGGAGACGGAGGGAAAGGAGCATACGATGGAAGAGATGCCAGAGTGGGATCCGGAGAAAGTCAAGACCGTCAGTAGACAAGGCTTCCATTTGAATGTGATTGGACTGAATGCTGATTGTGAATCAAGTATCCCATGGTTTGGATGACGCCTTCGGGTCAGAAAGCTCTCCAGGTTCATGCGATATGTGTCAGGAAACTTTTCTTGAGAGCTACGCCGACAAGTGAGGTGAAAGAAATCGACGATCTCGTCAAGATTCGAGAGCTGCTTCATAGCTGGCAGGAGAGAGTCATTCGTCCAGAATACGTTCTGATGGGCCCTGTTGAGGAGGGCGACGTTCAAATGTGGGACAACTGGGTAAGTCGTCTGGAATAAGATAAGATCAGAGACCTGTGCTGATCAATGAACTACAGAGCGTTTTCCATTCTGCGGTTGATTATCCAGACCATTATGGTCCAAGAAGTAAGTTGTTTTTCTGGACTTATACTATACTTTGCTAAGGAAATCTAGCTATGCATCAGGCCAACCTAGGAGCGTCAGATAAGCCTGTCGGACCCGTGCCCATTCCAGTGCTATGATCTATATTTCGGAAGATGGGTAGTGGCAAAATTGACAAGAAATGCTTTCTTATTCAAGTTGTCAGCGCACTGTTATAGGCATTCCCTACAACCAGTTGTTTCAAACATCTACTCGGAATTACTCTTCATGCCTTCCTGATCGTATCTGACCCGACATTGACTGGCTCGCCCAACCTCAGACCCTTTTCTGCAGGCTATCAGTGTCATCTGTGCTATTAGGGTTCAAATAAACAAAGGGACTTCAGTATTATCGGATATACGCTATATAATATACAAGCCGCGAGAAGCTCCTAAAGTCAAACTGTGGCAGAGAGATCCAATGGCTCTTTCAGGATAGGACACATTGTTTGGTATTATTTTATTCGCAAGTTGAATTGGCAAAGTTGTTGTCACAAATTTGAGCCAGCGTACAGAAGGCAGCACAAAGAGATTATCGTGGAGCCACGGGCCAGAATATCGAGCAGACGCCAGAATAACTTGACCAGAGGGAGGTTTTGAGGCACCAGCATCTACATACAACACCAAAGATGCTTATGATAATGCAGCTCCCACGCTTGGGACCAGGTTTTCTTGCAGAACTACAACAGTGGACGCAATCTTTCGATGGTCAACTAGAGCTCCCTGGCGGATCAAATCAGGAGTGTTGAACGCCAGTGTAATCGGTACAGTATCTAAGTAAACACCGATGTACGTTCATATGTACTGTGCAGTACGGAATGTTGGATAAGGTACAGATAAGGAAGCTGATACTGTAAGGTACGATTGTCGGACCCGAGCGCCCGAGATTTAACCGATGTCGTCCGTACAAACCGTCAAATCCGCGGTCAACCTCTACCAGCCCCGACGCTCAGATTATCATCCTCGGCCGTGAATATAGGAATTTCCTCATATCGAACTTAGATCGGCCGTCGAGCACTGCTCGAAGTCACGATGTCGAGGCGACCGCAGACCTGCGCAGACTGTGCGAGGAGGAAGATAAAGTGCGATAAGGTCATCCCGTGCAATAACTGTACCAAGAGGCACGTGATCCTCTCCAGCCCCCCTATTCTTTCAAGTCTTGACTTGGTGCTGTATTCGATGAATTGCCCTGACCAAGAATAGGGGCGCCGCGCACCTCTGTCGAAGGGCCGATGTGTCGCAGTCCATCGCGAGAAACACGCCCGGTCTATCGTCACCACCTGGCATCTCTGGCTCGCCTGGTTTTCCGAACCCTTTGGTGTCTAGAAGGGCTGCTCCAGAGGTTGAGTCTCCCATAAATGAGAGAATACTAGAGCTGGTGACCACTCTCTCAGAAAGGGTTCAACGTCTGGAAGCAGGACTGGATCGCTTGGAACCGCGAAAGCGTCCGGCGACAAACGAAGCTGTGGATAATCAGGAAGGCTTCCATTCAACTTCATCAGTGAGACCGGTGAAACAAGCCAGATTCACTGAGGGATTTTCAGGCATTCAAAGTGATGATGCTATTCACCCGGAAAACGATGGCAGCTCAGGGCAGAACTCATCCGATGCAGAGGCCGAAGATGCGGCCACGGTACTTGAGTTTCTGGCCTGGGGACGATTGAAGGACAGCAACCTTACAAGCGGTGTGAGAGACTCAGCTGGTACTCACGATTCAATCACATACCCCGATAAGGATATTATTCAAACCACACAGGCATGGGGCACTTCACCGTCTTCCGTGTCTGGAGGGCATCTCATTATGGAACCCCTACAGATATCGCAAATCCAGGAGATGTTGCCTAGCCAAGCACAAGTTATAATGCTATTTGAATATCATGCTAATTGGCTTTTGTTCATGCATTGCTCATTTCACGTTCAATCTTTCAGGCGAGAACTTGACCAGTTTTATTCCAATGACAAGGGGGTCATCAGTGTGACTAGTGTTGGTCTACAATGGACAGCCCTTCTCTTCGCTATCATATGCGGAAGTATGACTTGTGCAAAATCAGCGGAAGTTGTCAGATGGGGTTTCCACCAGGGTCAGTTGAATCATCAAAAATAATCGAAATCTTAAACTCAACTTGTTATAGATGACCAAGGTATGCTGGCAAAGCAGTGGTACCAATGCTCCATCGAGTGTCTCAACAATGCAAGGTATCAGCAAAATCACAGTTGTAAGACTCTGCTGCCGCTATATGAGCGTCTACTCTCCAGTCTAACTTATGACACTAGTGTACAGTGTGCAGACCATTGCAAGCTCGACTATTTGCGCCCATATACTCGGGTAATAGCATCAAATCTCCCACATTGATATATACTGATTATAGTTAGGTTCTCCAACTCACAGAGTGTTTTATTAGCCTCTGCAGTCCGCATAGCGCAGGCGCTTGGACTTCACAGGTTAACAAGAACCAAAAGAGGATCCTATGAGTCCGACGGCGAAAATTCTTCGGATGTGGTACAAAAGGAATTAGGTCGAAGAATCTGGCATCAACTGGCAGTGCAAGACTGGTTCTCCGTGCCGTTTTCCGAAACATACTGTGAGCCTATCCGCCCGATGCATTATCAATATCAAGTTGATAGAGGGTTACTGACTGATCGGGGAATGCAGGTGTTAATCCGCTGCATTTCACAACAAAATTGCCTCTGAATTGCGACGAAGACACGATGGAACCGATTCCTCTTTCTAAGCCGTCAGTCACGTCCTACGGAAATTTCTTGTTCAAAATCGCCGCTCTTATGCCCGTTTTGCAAGATCGATCCTCGCAAGCCCCGACGCTCAATGCGAAATATGAACAGGTCCTCCACTGTGATAAGTTGATGCGAGAACTGGTTTTGACTCAGTTGCCACCTTGCTTAAATAGTCAAACCCCTCTTGATCCTTCTTGGCCACCTTGGGTGTCGGTTGCTCGACGGTTTGTATTTCCCAGAGCTTTTTACCTTGTCCTTGAAAGATGCCTTTTCAAGCAGCATTACACAGGGTCCTTAGTCCTGATGCTAACTACCTACTGGCAGTTGCCTTACCATTACCTCCGCCCATAAAATTATCGTAAGATGTCTTATTTTACATGTCCCAAACTATAATTGACCAGCTCGTAGATGATTCATCGGCGATTTCTTGGATTTAGTTTCCATGATAAAAGATTTGAGTTTACTCGGAGAACGTGTCTGGCTGCCGCGAAAACTATCATCAATGAATTGGGAGAGCTAGAGGGACTTCCTGCTGAGGCGCCAACACTATGGACCACGCAAGCATTTAGCGTTGCTTCCGCTGTAAGTATGATCAGCATTCGGACAGGATATAAATCTAATATGTAACAGATCATACTGTCTTTGGATAATTTTAACCGCCATCAGTCGGGTCGAGAATATGCAGAACACAGACAGCTAGTTCGTCAAACCATCGAAGCTCTCTCAGAAAGTGTTTCAGTCAGCTCCATTGCATCTCGGGGGATTCGCCTCCTCGAGGAATTGCTAGCGGAGGAGCAGAAAGTACATTCTCAACCACCAGATACCAGCCATCAGAAAGGGAAGCACAGGCAAAACGATAATAGCAACATCTCAAAGTCGAACGAGAGAAGTCTCAACGTTGCCGCTTTTGTCAGGAAGTTTTGCCAGAGTGACCGTCCTCCACCTGGCAATTCACCGATAGCTTTATCACACATGCCTCTCTGGCTTCAGCAAGAGAACTCATCCCAACCCCATTCGGCACACCAGCAAATGAACGAAGACCGTTATATAGCGAACCGAGAAAGTAGTCTTTACACCGATTTTCATCCGAACGCAGTCCAACCGTCCTATGACATGCTTGATCCTGGATACCAAATGCCTTCAACCGGTCGCCGGCCGCCTGAAGGTTTTGCTCATGTTTATGGCCAAAATATTGGCGAACCTTTCGATATTCGGACCGTCACTTGGTTTGACGATCTGTTGGGACTGGCACCTTCACATTCGATTTAAAATTCCATTGCTTCACAATTTGTCTACACAACCATATGAAGAAAGTTTTGCAGAGAGGGGTTGCCAGAGAACATTTCATGCAGGTGGCAGTTATTTACATTGCTATAACGCCAGGACGGACTCCATGGCCTTCACCACACCAGCAGTATCCTCCAGTACCTGTTGGTGACCTGAATGCACCACTTCTACTCTCACGGTCTTCTTTCCAACCCCTGCCTCTATCAGACCCTTCAGCTCGTGAGACCGCGATAATGGGGAAATCTTGTCCTGATCTCCAGCGATGAGAACGGTGGGGCATTCAATTGCAGAATAATCAGGATCGACATGCGACGCGGAACATAAGACCTCACATGTGGCCGCATAACCCTCCGGGTCTTGCGAGCTGACCATCTGTCTCACGACCGTCCTGACAAGATCATTCGAAGTGGGAGCGACGTTGTTGGCGATGGTTGAATCCCGAATACCTTCGATACCTTGTCTTGCTTTCGCTGCCAGACCTGTCATTGCTTCGACAGCGGCAGAAATGTGAGAAGCTGACCTTCCGGGGCCAATTAGAACGAGAGCGGCGACCTCGGGGTTCCGAGAGGCATAATGCATTGCTACGATGCTACCCAACGAGTGGCCAACAAGTATTGGGCTCTCTTTCTTTGCTCTTGAATTCAGGATGGAGGTCAAGTCCTCTACAAATTGTGGTATGGAAGGTGGGGACTTAAAAGTGCTGAATCCCGAGCCTGGGAAGTCGAACCGGAGCATAGTATAACGGGAAGAGAAGTGGCTGATCAAGGGCTGGAAATAGTTCGTGGTCCCCCCTAAGCCATGCATCAGAACCATCAACGGTCCTGACCCGCATTCTTCAACGAAAATGCGTGAACCTTTCGCTGTTGTATGGTAGTAGGTCTTTGTTTCGGCCATGGTCACAGTCAGGGGTGATGGCGGCGATGTTAAAGCACGTGATCTTCAATAGACGTATTCCATTGAGTTGTGGAATCCTGATCGAGTAATTACCTGGCAGGCAACGGGTATATCAAGTTCGGATTTCAGATATCCGGCATGGTGCGGGATCCATTATCCTGGGCCAATCGTCATTTTCTGGTTTTGATTCGGAATCCGCCTTCGGCCGTGTATGGCCGTGTTCGACCCCGCGTCCTTATCGCATTATCACAACTGCAAACCCACTCCAGACAACCACGAAACAGAATCTCATGCCAATCGACTAGTTCAGGAAGAGACAGACTGCGGCCGACGTGCTTCACCCGAGTCCGTACGGTATGCAGCGTCAGTCATCTGGTCAGGTAGAGCTCCTGGCACCTCATGCATCGATTCTGATATATCCTACTTGAACCCCTCATCTGGACAGCCGATTCAGAAGAACCACTGGGAATTTTGTGATAAGTATCAGAAGTGCTACACATCCAAGATGCCTGCGGTAGTCAAGGATATCAGAGTCGAGCCTCTACAGCATGGGCCAAAGAGCAACGTCGACTTCGGCGCCACGGTCCACGGCATCGATCTCAACAACCTCACAGATTCCGAATTCGAGATCATCCACGCCGCTCTCCACAAACACAAACTCCTCATCTTCAAAGGCCAGCCCGAGATGCTCCGGCCTCAGAAGCAATACGAACTCACCCGACGCTTCGACCCCGACGAGCCCACCGGCGGCTTCGCGCACGGCATCGACCCCCTCCTCACCACGCACAACGGCACCTCCATCTACGGGCTCCCCAACCGGCCGGCCATCCCCGCGCAACCGCAAGTGCACATCCTCGGGCGCGGCGCGCTGCCCGAGAACCACTACGACTTCCCGCCGGGCTTCGAAATCCAAGGCGTCGACCACCACGCCTTCCACCTCCCACCGCACATCCCCGCCGCGGACCGCGAAGCCGGCCGCTCCCGCTTCTACCAGTGGCATTTCGACGGCGCTCTGTACGGCATCCCGCCGCCGCGCGTCGGCTGTCTGCTCGCGGTCCGCACGCCCCGCGGTCCAGACGTGCGCGTGCAATGGGACGACGGGACGGGCACCGAGATGAGCATGGCGCCGGGCGCGACAGCCATGGTATCAGGAGCGCGGGCGCTCTCGCTCCTCAGTCCCGAGTTGCGCGCCATCGTGTACCATAGCCGGATCGAGTACGCGCCGCACTGCTTCGAATGGATGTCGACGGCGCGGAGCACGCGCCTCGGACACTCCCTCGAGACGGAAGGGCGCGAGAAGCCGCTCGATCAACTCAAGCCCTGGAGTCGGGACAAGATATGTGTCTATCCGATGGTGTGGGAGAATCCCGTGACGGGCGAGCATAGTCTGCAGGTGCACGGCCAAGCCGCATATCGATTATTCTTGAAGGATTCTCCCGAGGGTGAGGAGACTGTCGTTAGTGATTTAGGAGAAGTGCGAGCGTTTTTACAAAAGTACTTTCCCCTTCCCATCCCCCCCCCCCTTTTTTTACACCCCCAAAAAACAAAAAACTAACCCACCCCTCCCTCCCATTCTAGGATAATGCGCCCCGTCCTAGAACCATCCAATATCTACGCCCACGCACACGAAGAACAAGATGTGATTCTATGGTATAACCGCGCTCTATGGCATTCTATCGTAATTCTCCCCCCCTCTCCCTTCTCCCTCCCCCTTTCCTCTCCCTCCCCCC
>NW_020194476.1:1328601-1517176 GCF_003019875.1 Amorphotheca resinae ATCC 22711 | reverse complement strand
TCCATCTCCCCCCCCTTCTCCCCCCTCCCTAACTAACACATCCAATCCAAATTCTAGACAGAATTCCCAACATCCTACGGACCGCGCATTATGCATCAATGCAACATCGCAGCTTCGGATCATCCGGTTGCTGCTGCTGTGCTGTCTTAACTTTGAACTTTCGCTTTTTTCTTGGATATATGGATATAGGTATACTAAACGAACGAATTATTTTCGAGAAAGAACTCAGATATGGATATGGATACGGGATGTATACAGACAGAGAGAGACAGACAGTGAGAGAGAATGGGGATGAGGAGGTGGAAAGGTTATGATTTTGGGCTGATATATATATATATTCATATATATACTCATATATATACTCATATAGGTACCTACCTACCTACCTAAGGTACCTACTCATATACAGAAATATCATAAAGATATCTACCTAGGATACACAGATCTCAAAGACAAAAGACTAGGTAGGTAGTTCTTATATGTCGTTGATGAATGAAGACGGATCGAATAATGAAGGATTCTCTTTCTTGCTTGTATCGCGGCGCATTAGATCTTGTGCGAGCGGGAGGGGCGCCAGAGAGGGGAGGAGTTAATGGGAAGGTGGGCAAAGTGGGATGATAAAGAACCTGTTACGTACAGTACAGAATAAAGCAATCGAAAGCGTTCAGACATCACAGAAAACAATCAGAATCGTCAGACATCACAGTCAAGTCAGAATCAAAATCAATTATATAGACAAACAAAACGAAGCCTGGTTCAGATGCTACCAAATCTATGGCCCAACTCCTCGCATATAGAAGAATCATAACCCTAATCATACAAAGGCCACAAAAGATGAACAATGGTCCCATGTGCTGCACTAGCGAGGGCCGTCTCTCTTGTGCTCTCCAAACACCGCATAACCTCACGCCATCCGATCCACGAGTTCGTACCGCTCCTTGCTCGGCGCCCGTCTCCACAGCGCGCGACGCCGGGCGGCCGTGTTACCGCGCCGCATGACCCAGATGGTCCACGACCACCAGAGGCAGCCGCCGACGACGGCGGCGATGGCGAAGCCGGCCACGGTCAGCAGCATCCAGTGGCGGCCCATCCAGAAGATGGTCTGGGCGTCCTTCCCGTGCCAGCTGTTCCCCTTGACGACGTTGAAGAAGCTCCAGCTGTGGCCCTTGTAGTCGCCGGGCATCAAGATGCGGACGCGCTCCGCCGCCTCGCGAGCGACGCCGATGTACTCCTTCCAGACAACAGACAGGAAGAGGGGGCCGGTGCTGTACATAACGGTGATGTAGGGCATGCCCCAGTTGCGGCTGTAGGACTGGAGGGACTCGATGACGCGCAGGAAGAAGGGGTGCTGGGGGACGGAGCCCATGGCGTCGTTGCTGATGCCCGTGGGGATGGTGAAGCGCAGCCAGGCGGGGTAGCTCAGGAGCGGGTCAAGACGGCGGTTGCAGCCATCGTCAAGGTCAATGTAGATGCCGCCGTAGTAGGCGAGCACGAAGTAGCGGATGGCATCGGCGCGCTGGATGGGGAACGGGTAGTTGTCGAACGTCTCGAGGAACCAGGGGTACTCGGCGGCGATGAAGGCGCGGGACTTTTCATCGGTCCAGAGCTGGTGGATGTTAGATGATGGATATTAGAGGATGAGGAGCAACAAAACTCACCATGTACTCATAATCCGGGTGCAGATCGATACACGACTGCTGGCCCGGCTTCCACTGCTCGGGGATGGAGGTGTTGATGTAGGTCTGGTGGATGATCTTGGGGATGAGCTGGGTGCGGTTGTCGATGAGGTCGGAGCCGGGGGCGGGGATCTCGGCGCGGTGGATGGCGTCGGCCGAGCCGTCCTCGAACAGCAGGGAGATCAGAGTGCTGAAGGCATTGATGAGGAGGCCGATGACCAGCAGGTTGATGACGAGGAAGATGATGGTACCACGCCGCATGGTGGGTGAGTTGGCCGTGGAGGTTTTGTTTTGTATGTTTTGTGTGTGCGTATTTGTGTGCGTGTGCGTGTGTATGTGTGTGTGTATGTATGTACGTGTATCGTATGAATGTTGGTGGTTGAAAGTGTCGTCGAGTAGTTCAACGTAAGAAGAGAAGAAGCCGAAGGATGTCTTGTCTTGTAAAGTATCGTATAGTCCAGATAAGGAATGACTAGTGAAAAGAGGAAAAGGGAGCCCGATCTGATAGATATGGCCCTTCTGGGAAGAAAGAATATTCGAATGGTTGGTTGGTTGGGGGCCCGGGGGGGAGGTCAAAGTGGTGAGGAAGGTAAAAAAAGGGGGGGGTCAGGAAGGAGCGACGTGAAGAGAATAAAAAGGAGGCGAAGGCGGCGAAAAAAAGAAGAGGCAGGCGCAGAATATGCACAACAACTGATGATGGACGGATTCGAATCGATTAGACGGCGACGGGGGAAAGCACGAGGAACGACGCGGCCATCATCGGTGGAGGAAAGAAGTTGGGGGGGGAGAAGAGACGAGAGAAGAAGGTGCGACGGGTTGAGGAGAGATGAGATCTGAGGAGAGAGACGAGACGAGACGAGGAGACGAGACTGAGACGAGGAAAGCCAAGAGACTGACAGACAACCTCAGGTATGATCCATCGTCCATCCCCACTCTGGTCTAGCGTCCCCCTAAATATGGTAGCAAGGGGACAGGTACCTTGCTCCGCCCTGCTGCTAGTCCGTATCTAGTTAGATCCATGCAAGATCCCAACTTCCAACCGCAAATAGTGTCATGCTGGATACTTCTGATTGGCCGCAACTTCTCAGAGATCTCTCGCGCGCCGCCCCCCTCCCCGCTAGCCCCCTCCGGGCCCAGTGTGCCACGAACTTAACTTCTCCCCCCCACGAGCGTCTTACGCGTTCCGCGGCTGGGTCTACCGTCTGGAAAGGGGGGCGCCGGCCAATCTCCAATCTCCAATCTCCACCGCTCCGCTGCCACGGAATTATTATGCTGCAGAAAGTCTTCATAAGTGTTTCCCGCCAGTGACGCCGTCGTGCCTTGATGCCTCGGCCCAACAACGCCCCGGCATGTCACTGCGCTCTGCTCGCTGGCTGCGCGAATGAGGAGGCGTCATCCGCCCGCTGCGAGAATGGGCGGTGCGTACGTGTCCTGTCCTGCACTTCGTCTCTTGTCGCGTATTCTCGATCAAGTAGTATCTTCTTACCTGTACGATTATACCATACATGATCCATCCTCCGCCATCCTATCACCACTCCAACATGTCGCCTCTATCACGCCTCTGTTGCGCCATCGGCTGCGCCATCCCTTAGTTGTGACATCTCGCATCATCCGCGCATCTTCTTTCTATTATAAGGTCTATTCTTATCATCATATCATCATATCATCATCTATCTCGTCCATCCTTTCTCTTCAACTTCTCTCTTTATACTGGCATGCTCCCAGGCATCGCGTACTCACCCCGCCGCCGCCGTAGCCCCTCCTGCTCCAGCCTCTCCGCCCGCTCCGTCTCAGCCCGCGCCCGAGCCTCGCCCTCGATCTCCCGCCGAGCCTCGTCGCGCAGGTCCCGCTCCATCTCCTTGCCCTTCGCCCTGCTCACGCTCGCCGGCTCGCCGTTGGGTTCGTCGCCGCCGCGCGTGTTCTTCTTCCGCGGCCACAGGCTGGGCAGCTCGATCTGCTGGAAGCGCGGCTCGACCGCCCGCTCGTCGAACCACGTGTGCAGCCGCGCTTCCACCAGCTGCGCGATCTTGGGCACGTCCTGCAGCCGCGACCGACTCCCCACGAGGCTCCGGATCGAGAGGTCCAGCCGGTAATCGTCCAGGAAGCTGAAGGCCAGCGTCGTCGGGCTCGAGTTCAGCGGGCTGCCCGGTATAAAGGAGATGGAGAGGGTGCCGCTGAAGCGGACCACCGACACCGCCAGCCCAACGGGCAGCACCGCGACCAGTGGTTTGGGGTAGTTTAGCAGTAGTTTTGTCTCCAGCGCCAACGTGATGAAGTCGCTGAGATCAACATCCATCCGTGCCTGTAACCTCCCGTGCTCCCTGCCCGCCCCCCCTCCCTCCCCTCCCCGTCCCGTGCCCGCGCTCAGCCCGTCCTCATCCACGGGGATGACCCGGCAGTTGCTGAAGATGGGGAAGTCCTCGCCCAGGCTGAGTTCGGTGATCTTGATCTCGTCGAGGAAATCGGGGCGCGCGGACCCATTCAGGGCCTTCGTAAGCGACGTCAGGATGGCGTCGTCGTGCTGGGCATCGCTGCGGAACTGCGCGATGGTCTGCGCGATCAGCACGTTGAACCAGTCCAGGCTCTCGGGCTGGTGGCTGTCCACATTGTAGTACGTCTTGTTCAGGATCGTCGTGGTCGTCAGCGGCGGCGGGTTGCGCAGCACGCTCGACCGCTTCTTGTTCAGCGGCTGCGAGGCCTGGCGGGCCGTCGTCGTCGTCGTCGTGCTGCTGCTGCTGCTGCGCAGCGTCAGGAGGGAGCGTTTGTGTGCGAGGGTGCGCGAGCGGCGCTCGGTGGCTCGCAACGCTGCCGTCACGTCGGGCGATGGCGGATCGCCAAAGATGAAGAATTTGATGAAGGCCCCAATGAGAATAACGATCGAGAGCTGCCCGAGAAGCAGACCTTGCGTGAAGGAGAGACTTTGCGAACTTCTGTGAGCTGTGTAATCCTGGGCCTGGGGGGTCTAGACTTACGTAGATTCAGCCTTGGGGACTGGCACATCTGTAGTAGTAGTGGACATCTTTGAAGTCTCAGTTGCTATCTTCTGGATTCCATTGCTGTGGAGAGAAACTCCTTGGTTGCAAGAAGTGTGCGAGTCGCAGACACCTTTTCAATGTGGGGGATATATGACCGACTCGAGGTTCAGGAGACGTTCAATGATGGATAAATTTTTGAGACGCGCCAAACGCGAAGCCCAGACGTCATCGGTCCAGCCGAGGCTCTCGACTCTTCGATATCAGAATGTTCCACTACCTAAGGTACGTGGGTGCTTTATTTTTGTGAGCATTCCACTATTATTATATTATCTTTTTTTCATTTATCATTCAAATGAGAATAGCGTATGCAGCGTATACATATATTTGCTTTAACTCAGCACCTTCACTCACAATGATATGCCCCCTTTTTTAACCCCCTTTATAAACAAAAGTATCCCCCCGAGAGTATCTCCCGACACTAGGTCTTCGTTCCGCATTATGCAGTGTACGGGGAAATGTATGAAGAAAGAGTAGTAGAGGTGTGGCTTCATGAGGGGAGTAGTAAGTGGAGAGCACTTTAGTAATTAATGGGAATTGTGAGAAAGGGGACAGCAAATCATAATACCGAGCATAGAGATGATATAAAGTAGGAAACAACTATACAAAGACCCAAGGAAAGAGGATAAGGCACATGTCTACTCCGTGTCTGTCCATTATTCGTAATACTATACCTACTGCTAGCCATCGCCGAAACATACGCCGTGATACAAGAACTCATCGTCCAACACCAATCCACATGCTTCTCGGGCCTTGCAGACGGACATATGCCAGAATCTTTCACGACCTTCCCAGCCCACCCCCTAGAAAACGCGGAACAAAGTAGAAGTGTTATAATACAAGAAGAAACCATGATCTCAATGCTGCTGAGGCCGCCATCTTGATCATTCCCATCATTCTGAATAGTTCCAAATGTCGAGATCCCTCAAATCTGTGACCGATTGTGACCGGTAGCGTTAGAACGCATCTTGAATGCCGAAGAAGCGAGTCCAAAGGAGCTCAGGAAGAAATCTATTACGAGCTTGCAGCATCACGATTGCTCTGCGAGCTCGCGCTCATGACTGGCTGAGCTGTAGGGAGTGTCATCTTGTTGGCCTGCGTTTGCCTGACCTTCGCCCATGCGTATACGATGCCGCTGATGAACCCAATGATGATTGCTGATACGCTTCCAAACGTGACAGGTGCCGAGAAGAAGATGAGACCGCTGACTGCAATGGGTAACTTGTTCAGTGCGCCAACCATAGAGTAAGTAGTTGAGGATGTAACACGAATACACCAAGCCGAGCAGTAGGAGATGAAGATTGTCGCAAGACCAGAATAGATCATTCCAACGAGGAGGCTGTTTCTGGTTTCGAGGGGGAAGTTCTTGTGGACATTTTCATCTGACCAGTCCTCGAAGGCAAACGTGCAGATGAAGAGCACGGGAATCGTCAACAGGTTGTTATAGAACATAGCTGTAAAACGTTAGTGCTAATCCGGAAAGAGATAGTGGCAGTAAACTTACTATCCCAGTCCTTGAAGTTCATCTTTTTGATGACCTTGCGCATGGACAGAACATACGCTGCGGTACAGAATACGTTCATTCCCATCCAAGCATAGCCAGCGTTCAATGTCGAAAGCGCTGCAGCAGCCTCTGCGCTTTGTCCTTTAGAGCTGCCGTAAAGCACACTCTGAATATCCGCCCAAGCAGCAACAACTGAGCTGAGAACCATGAGTCCGAAGGAAAAGAGAGCCGATGCCGTGACACTTCCCCCAAACCACAGCACCTCCCCATATGCAATGACAATAATCGTCAAGTTCTTGAAGATGGTGTAAACCGGGACAGAAAGGAACTGAAGGGCCTTGGTGCTTGTATAGATCATACCAACGAGGAGCAGAGAGATTGGAAACCCTGAGTTCTAGAATTAGCGCGCATAGATTACCAGGATAACGTCTTTCTTACATGTCCTTCCCTTCTTCGGGTCAAAAGGTGCCAAGTTCGTAATCAATCCCACCTGTACGCAAATGACAATGGCAATGATACAGACCAGAGACTGTTGAACCATCAGATCTTTCCCTAAATCGTACATCATATTGGAGACTTACTTGGATAGCCAGGTAAAAGAAGTTTAGATTCCAGTCTGCGCCAGAAACACAGTACTTGTTCGTGACTGTCATAGAAATTGATGCCAGACAATATGCCAAGATCGAGATGGGAGGACTATTTGTGATGTTCGAGAGGGGCAAGGGGCCTCTTCCTCTGCCAGCAGCGTCTCGACGTGGTGAGGGCGAGGCATTAAAGGTACGCATCTCATGCTCCGGCTTGCCCGTGTAGTCTTCGTTCTTCTTGTCAGCCATGGCTGCTCGGGTTCAACGCTGGCGCGGCCGAGAGGCTTTTAATGTCTAGACGCGCGAGGTTCGCAAGGGGGGTGGGAGAGGACGCTCTGGTGTCGACGCAGGATGGGAGAATCGCTGAGGTTGCGGGATCGTTAATATCACAACATTGATCGGCGTGCTCGAGCGTGGGAGTGGTGGCGACGGGTTCGTTCAGGGTCGTGGAGAAGAAGTCGAGACGGAAGTGAAATAATACAAGTATACAGATACCGGGATCTGGTGGTAAGCGAAAGCGCATAGAAAACGCCAGTAACACTGGTTTTACATGTCTTACTACTACTATTATTACACACTGTTGGCTTTTACTAATCTGTGAGGAAACCGTGTTATAATTGAATAAATTCCATGCCCGAAAATTGTTTCGCATCTTTCAAAGTCAGTTTGTTCTAAGACCGTATTTTGTATATAAACCCCTTTGCACATAACAGCCCAGCCCCTTTTAGAAGGTAATGCTGGCCTCTATTCCTGGAACCTTTTAAGCGATCCCCTTTTAGGAGATGCGGCTATACAGGGATGCGCATTCAGGGCGACAAAACGAACATGATTCTTGGAGTTGAAACGTCTGTCGCGAGTGTCAAGAGAAAGTTGATACTTCCTGTATCATGATCAAGATATTATAAAAGAAACTTGAAAGTCATATATTCCCTTTCTAGTGGCATGTAAAGATGCGCCGAGAGATCTACAGTACATCTACGACTCCTTTTCCTCCTTAGCGAACCGGGTGAACTTTGCAAAGCGACTTTCTACGCGTCTTCTAAAGAAACTTACTAAAGTATCGCCATGGCAAATATCGATTCCCATGTAGCATCCGTGCTGGATGCTGCCAATTCAGAGGATGAAGATGATCTTATCGCATCCCTGGAAGATTCCCCCGCTATGGACGCCTTTCGTGAGCAGAGGCTCCAGCAACTACACTCCGAATTCGCACGGGCGAAGGCACAAAAGACCCAGGGCTTTGGCAACTATACCGAAATAAAAGAGGAAAAGGCTTTGATGGACTTGACCACCGAGGTTAAATATGCTGTTGTGCATTTTGCGAAGGACGACTTTGTCAGGTGTAGGACTATGGACGTACATTTAGAGGTCTGCTGGATTCCTGCTCATTGGCAACATTGTTACTGACTCAAGGCAGGCCCTAGCAAAGAAGCATTTTGACACCAGATTCCTGAAGATGAATGTCGAGAACGCTCCATTCCTGGTTACGAAGCTTAAGGTCCAGGTGTTGCCTTGTGTTTTGGCTTTCATTGACGGTGTGAGCGTTGATCGGATTGTCGGCTTTGAGGGGTTGGGATATACCCAAGATACTTTTACCACCAAGGATTTAGAGGCGAGGCTTTTGAGCTCGGGAGTTGTACAAAGGGCGAAGACCACGGTGGATGCTGGTGGCTTGCCGTACGGTAACGGGAAAGCAGCGAAGGAGGAGAGTGACGACGATGACGACTGGGATTGAAAGAACCCTACCAGGCCCAGCAAGTGACCGTGACGAAGGGGCCGTTAGTTGAAGCTCTCGAAGGTTAGGTCTCTCCAAAAGTACCTCCGATTAGGGGGTTCGCGAAGGGATTTGACTATGGGCATACTATGAGATCCAACAGGTCAAACCTGATTATGCGGATTTGTCTTCATAAGACATGGCTCTTGTCCAGCAGGATTGGGACAGAAATCGAATCCCGAGATCTCAGAGCGATAATATTATTCCGGTTCCCTAACAGACTATGTGCGTACGTCTGGGTGTTCCTAAATACCACGTTGAACTGATAAAGAACCGCAATCCGATATACACTCATGCAAAGCCCAACCTCTTCCAGATAATGATCTGCTTCGTTGGACAACAAGCAGGCACATCGGCATCCTCGATCAGATCTAAAATCACCATATTAGTTCACCCTGTTTTCGACACGCTTGCAAGCTTGCCGGGGTCATTGAAATCTGCTGGTATTGAGCCAGAAAAAGCAGTGAGCTAGACGAGTCAAGCGTTGTGGGTGTCGTTAAACCAAGGTAGTTATTTTTATAGCGAAAGGTGTCACAATAGAAATGAGGGGGGAACTGTCGTCTTCGTGTTGGGTGTTTTTGTTGGGGGGGGGGGGCGTATATACACCGAGTTACTATTAAGCATGAAGTCTCTTACAGACTCCTGCCTCGAGGCACAATGTCCCGCAGCTAGGTTGCTTCACACTGTGATGATACACATTGAAAGCGGCATTTTGACCTCTTTTGGTATTTCTTACCCCCAGCCATGGTAAGAAGAGGGATATGGCATTGGTACATCGTGGCTTACTTCAGATTTTAAGAGAGCTCTGCGGATAAGAGTCGCATAAATTTCCCTCCCATTAAATGGGAAGTAGCTATACGGGGTAAGCTGAGCTGAAGCTGACTGAGATCTCCTATTAGAAGATTCACAGTCTCAGAGTTGTTAATTCAAGAAATGTCCCTGTATCCTCTATTATGCTGAACCCTCTGGTATCCATTCACGGATACTAGAGTTGAATATCAAGTATGGGTGACGAGTATTGCATGATTTGTTGTAAATGGGACAAGGAAAACTCGAGGGGCATATGGAGTTGAGCAATACACTTCTGATATTCTCCAGAATCGTTAGTTGAGATATCGTGGAAGCGTGCCCGTGTCATGTGCAATGACGAATAAGAACGACTGAATTTGCAAATCGGCGACCACCATCTCGTAGTTTCGTAGTTTTGTAGGAGCAAACAATTTATAAAATCCCACTCTACATAAAGGCGCTTCCTGAATTTTACAACCAAGAGCATCTGCAATCAACTGCCAAAATGAGAGCATACTGGTACGATAACGACGATGTATGGTACTCGACCCCTCTCTCGCAAAGCCACCCCGCTGACCTTAGCCAGAGCGTTGACCAGCGCGAACTCCACGACTCCGGTCGCGAGGTTCCCCAGGAGTATCTCTCCAAGCTGGGAGTCCTCTACTATCGGTTCTCCGACGTTGCAGATGTCGACAAGCTTGCCGCCGAACGAAGCTACAAGAATCGCGATGTGATCACCGTATCCCCAGAGAAGATGGGCGATGTCTACGAGGAGAAGGTCAAGATGTTCTTCGACGAGCACTTGCACGAGGACGAGGAGATCAGATATATCAGGGACGGTACTGGGTTCTTTGATGTCAGAAGTGAGGGTGACGAATGGGTTCGCATCCATTTGGAAAAGGACGACTTGATCGTAAGTTGATGGTGGTGCTCCCTGGCGGGGTACATCTCTGACTGGGTATCAGATTCTACCGGCTGGTATCTACCACCGTTTCACAACAGACAACAAGAACGTGAGTTTGGAGGCCCCGTGGTGTGGTCCAGCGCGCTAAGTTGATGCAGTATATTCAAGCCATGAGGCTTTTCAAGGAGGAGCCGAAGTGGACGCCTTTGAACCGTGGCCCGGAAGTCGATGTCAACCCCTATCGCAAGGAATACCTACAGGCCCGGACTGCTGCTATTGCCGGCTAGAGAGGGATTGATGGGGTTGAGTTATGATTGTCTACGAATCTAGAAATACCAGAGCACTGTTTGCTAAATATCCCACGGCCATGAGGATCTTTGGCCCTCTGTCCACCTGTCTTGATTGTGTTAGCTGAGCATCTCTTTCTCTGTCTTCCATCATGATAGTTTAGCCACTATAATGCCAACGAATACCTAAATGCTCTTGATCTCTTGATTCATAGCTACCTAGGTTCATCACTACCGTACTGGCTATTAAACCCGTTCATGGTCTGATCGCAAGACCAAACGGAATACAGGAAATATGTATCTATAGAAATGTAGGCATCAGCAAGAGATAGAGATGGTAAGACTGAGATATGAGTGTTCCCATGCAAGCCGAAAAAATGTTGTTCCTGATACCCCGCATGGACCCCGGGCTCAATATGCACATTGCCCCCGCCTATTTTATCTTTATATTTGCGGTTAACGTCCTTGGTGTCTTACATCGTAAATAAGTAGCGCCAGTTACTGTACCTCGACAACGTTCAGTCGGGAAATCGATCCTGCACCATAATGCCATGAGTTAAGGCGGCCAATGACAGACACATAAGAGGCAATGGAGGCCCATGATGGAGGGCATCACGAACCGGCCCATAATGGAGAAGGCATGTCGCCGGGGAGCAGCAAGACGACACAGTTGCAGCTGCCAGTGAGCTGCGATCCTCCCGGACCTGCGAATCCTCCTAAGCAGCTTGTATGGATTGTGAGTTGCCGTTCTATATGTTTATGTACTATCGCTTCTAAGACGAGGCAGCAATCCCCACGAGGGTTCATGCGGCTGTTCTTCGACAGAGTTCCGGACCTCTACTAGCATCCATGGCTGACTCTGCTCCTAGATATTTGGCAGTACAGGGCATATGGGGAGGAGCCTTGTGCGCTCCTGTCTAAACCAAGGCGACCTTGTTGTGGCAGTCGGACGAACCTTCGAAAATACCCTGGAATCGATGCAGGGCTGGCATGAGAACTGCCTTGGCACGCTCTGCGACGTCCGGGCACGAGAGTCGGTGGGAGAAGTAATCGAAAAAGGGATCAAGCACTTTGGGCGCGTCGACGTGATCGCCAACTGCTCCGGATATGGGGTCATCGGCGCATGTGAGGACCAGGACGAGCACGAGGTCCGGAACCAGTTCGAGACGAACTTCATGGGCACGTTGCATATTATACAGTTGAGCCTGCCGTATTTCAGAGAGCAGGGGGCGGGCAGATATCTCATTTTTAGTTCGACGTCGGGGGCTCTGGGTGTACCGGGACTGGGACCTTATTGTGCGACGAAATATGCGGTGGAGGGCTTGATTGAGGCCATGCTTTATGAGATCGATTCGTTCAACATCAAAGCTACGCTTGTGGAACCTGGTCTGGTAAGGAGAGATGAACCGGATTGGGACTCGAATCCACTGCCTACCTGGGGGCACTTCTTGATCAAGCCAGCAAGTGAGCCGTATTCGCAAGCTACGTCGCCGGCTCTGCATGCGAAGAGAATGGTACAGTGGCTGGGGGACAAACAGCCTACTAGTGCTGTGAAGTGCGCGGAACTGGTTTGGCAGTTGGGACACTGCTCTTATCCGCCGTTGAGATTATTGCTAGGAAGCTATGCCATCGAAAGCATCCGAGATCGCCTACGGTCTATTATTGAAGAGTTGGAGGATTGGAAGCATTTACATTTCCCCGTTGCCCCTGATGCACCTATTACTGAAGAGAAGGAAGAAGAGGGAGAAGATGCTGGGCGAACGGACACTGGCACGTGAATTGAAGAGCATCTTTCGTTCATGAATATATGGTATCATTTGATTATGCAGAACCTTTCTCCCCCTTGAATTCCCAGTGCACATGCAGCTTATGCGAAGAGATACCCTATACCCTATACCCTTCGACCAGAACTCCCATTAGACTCCGCCCTATGCTAAACCAATGCCGTAACGCTCGTATACTATCGTACCTCAGGTGCAGGAACTGCTGCAGCCGCAAGCTCATTGTTGAATTCATCTGCCGTCTCCACCCTGGGTCTCCTTTCGAATATCCTTCTCCACCACATCGGGGGGTCGAGCGGACGAGAACCATTATGCAATGGGGGATACACATCCGAGAAGAAGTACCACACGTGCCCAATAACAACACCCATGATCTCATCCTTTGGGATCGTTCCGTGCAATATCAGACTGAACCCCATCAGTACCCACGGCAGGTACGGCGCCGTGAAGACCAACAGGCCGAGGAAGCTTAGTCGGGTATCTGGGTTGCGTCGCGACCAGATGTAGACAAGGGTCGATGATAGTGGATGTCCAAGGAACGGCATGGATACCAGAGGAGAAATACATATCAAACAGGTCGTTGCATAGAGTAACAACCAAGAGAAGTGCGCCGGTGACCGACCGGATGATTCCTCCAATAATCGTGAATACCGCTGGAGGAAGAAGACGTGGAAGACCAGATCCAGCGAGAGGGGACCGAAGTAGAGGAAGGTTGTGAGGAGGCGCCAGTACTATGCATTGTTAGCTGTTGGTATTCCCAAGTGGGCAGACTGAGTTGGACTTGGCAGACCTGAGACTTGACGAAGACGGCTCGGAAGCTGTAAAATAGTTGGAAGGGAGTAACGATCTGACATTGTACGAGGACACTTGTCAGAACTGTGGCCGTTGTCCACCATCTGGTGCAGAGCGGCATCTCCCAAAACCAGGTCTCGAGGGGAAATCCGGCCTGCCCTCCAATGCCACCCTCGCCTCCCATCATCTGATCCATCTTGCCGCTGTAAGAAGTACGGCGAAGGAAGACAGTGCTTGGAGTTTCGGATGTAATGCAGAGAGAGAAAGGGAGAAGAGAGACTTAGTTGACGAGTCGCGAAGTGAAAGGTAGTGGCGGCATACAAAGAGAGGGAATGGAGGGGGATATGTTGGCTTTCAACGATCTGATCGAGGTGGCCTCAGGGCGCTCGGCAGTGGGACAGATAGCAGCCGTAAGATGTGGCGGGTACTTTGGCCTTCGATGACACCAACCGGCAGGCTATTTGAGAGCGCGCGGCTACAATACCCGAGACCAAGCGCCTTTGGTTATCCGGCGTTGCTATTGGGATTCGAAACTAAGGTAAACAACCTGTCGAATTGCTTCTTTTGTACCTGACATCCATTGTTAGGCTCGTCAGGGTCTTTTCGATTGCTATTCGACGCGCTCTACCGCCGACATACGTGGCGCTTCTATCTGCATATAGGTACTTCGCCCATACGCGTTGCCGTGGTGACTTCGCGTCAGCGTCAATTGTGGAATTATCCAACCCTTTGGCGCCCCTACCCACATTCCGATCTCAATTGAGCCGTCACGCTTCTCTGTCGCATTGCTGAAAGAGACTGGTGGTTACATTCCTTAACAGACACTCGGCCTACTAGGGCGCGCCAAACCTCCTCTTCACCATGTCGCAAGCTCGGAGGAGAGGGCCAAACCTTGGTGAATCTTCTACACCTGGTTCGGGAAGGAAAAAAGGTCGTCCTGCTGCTGCTGCGATGCCCCCCAAGACAGCAGGAAAGCGAGTGAGCACAGGTAGTCGTTTGAGCGGCGGAAGCGCAATTGCTCGTGAGTCCCATTGTCGCAGGGCGCATGTTCGCGCGCGCGCGCCGCGGGACAACGCGTCTATGTACCTACTTACTTCACGTCGGCGCTTTGCTAATACTGAGATGTGCAGCTGGCGACCCTTTACCCCACCGCAAGAAGCGTCGCTATAAGCCCGGAACCGTTGCGCTCAAAGAGATCCGGAAATTCCAATCCTCCACAGATCTTCTGCTTCTAAAACTTCCTTTCTCCCGACTGGTACGTCCCCCTGTCCTACATGCACATCAAGCAAGCGCACATACTGAGTTTGGCGTACACAGGTGCGCGAAATTGCTCTTACTCTGCGGCCGGTCGGAGAGGGCATGCGTTGGCAATCGCAAGCTATTCAGGCTCTTCAAGAAGCGTCCGAAGCCTTCCTTGTTCACCTCTTTGAAGACACAAACCTGTGTGCTATCCACGCCAAACGAGTCACGATCATGCAAAAAGATATACAGCTCGCGAGACGTATTAGGGGTGCCTGGGGTGGGCTTGGGTAATAGGGTTTTTGATACTTGAACTGGTCGATTTCGATTTATGTACTTGCGGAACTGGAACTTGGCCCGTTGGCGTTTTCGGGGGTGGCAGGTTCAGCACAAATGGCTCTATCTTCTACTAATCATGATTCCAGCTGTATCAATGACTGTGGTGCTAGGATGACAGATTACTCTGAGCAATGATTCAGCAATGGATGCCTACGCGCATATCACTGCAGCCACAAGTTTCACACGGCATGCCACTGGCGCTGAACTCGTGGGTATAGTATGCCAGATTGATTCGTTATTCATTGTCCGATTCAGCTATAAGTGACCGTGGTCCCCTCTTCTGCCGGCTCTAAGATCTTCCACTCGCATTTTATATCCTTTTTGCTAAACATGTCCAAAATGACCTTCGCAATCTTATCAAAGTTGTCCGTGGCCAACGCTAGTATTGTAGGTCCAGCCCCTGACAAGCAGATTCCGCAAAGCCCAGGGTGAGACTTTGGAGTCACAGAAAGTAAGATCTCTGGCAGACCAGGTATCAATTCCTTCCTGTAAGGCTGATGAACCTTATCTTGCATGGCCAAGTAAATCTGCTCTGCGTTTGGCGGTGATCGACCAAGAGCGACGGGAAGAAGAGCTATTCGTTGGAGGTTGAATACTACATCCGCTCTTGAGTATGAAGTTGGTAAAACGCCACGGGCTTTTGCGGTGGCTACCTCGAACTGAGGAATGATGGCAATGGCTTTGATCTCTTTCGCCCAGGGGAATTTCATGTAGTGGCCAATTCCGATCGGCGGTTCTGGCGGTTCCAAGCCGGTATCCACGCCACCTGCAGGTTCGGGAAGGACTTCACTAAGAGGGATCTCTTTCCTCTCTGTGTCTTCTGGGCTCAAATCGTTCAAATAGGTCCCTACGAATCCCCCGTAGAGCGCAGCTGCGACGTTATCCGGATGGCGCTCTGGGAAGAGTTAGATACATAGATGAGAACTAGGACTGGAGTACAGCGTACCTATCATTAGGCAGTAATCCAGCATCCTGGCTTTCGACAGGCCGAGCTTTCCAACTTCATTCGCGAGCACAACACCAGCGACGACCGCCGCGCCCGAGGATCCTAGACCACGACCGAGTGGAATTGGATTGATTATGTGGACCTTTGTCCCCACGGGGAATACGCGTTGCTTATGACATCTCAGAACATATAATGCTGTCCTCGTAATGAGGTTGCTGTCGGCGGTGAGCGGCACCTCGCCCTCTCCATCACCTTCATAGGAAATCTCACAATTGAGAGGCGCACCCGAAGCCGTGGCTGGAGATATATCGACGCGCAGTTCTAGCCATATCGAGAGAGCTAGACCAATGACATCGAAACCCGGTCCAATGTTCGCGGATGAGCAAGGCACTCCTGTTTTGCGGGGTCAGTTCCAGCGGTGTCAATTGCGCGCGCAGCATGAAAAACTGGTACGGACTTATGGTTATCATTTTGTCTGAGCGATTCGGGTTCGGGTTCACGCGCAAAGAAGTAACTCTCCCTTAAGGAGAGAAGGATCGAGGCAAGTTGCGGTGTAATGTAGCAGTGCGAGGTGAAATTTGTTTTCAACTTTCTTCAGCCTTGTGGGAGCATGACTCCACGGTCACTAGCGGCCGACTTCGCCAGTTCCCCCGCCAAGACGAATTCGATGTACACAGGACCCAGGTACCTATTATTAGCTTCCTGATCTACTATACTGGACAACGCAAAAGCCACACATAGCAAGCAATCAGCCACAGCAATTATCATGGAATTGTTCTATGAACACCTTGTAGTCTGTCTCTTGTTCATCTGAAGCATGGTAACGTAACTACTTGCGCTCTAAACCCTCTGGCGGACAAAGTACCGCTCAATACTTTTCTCTACCCATGCGCCTTGGACACCCTGTTCAATCCCAAGACGACAAGTTTTTCAGGACACAGCCTTTATCTGATCCAGTCCGAGGTACAAGCTTCCCAACCGTAAAGACCGTCTCGCCTGCTGCCTCGAGCTCCTTGATGGCTTGCTGTGCGTTGCTTCCACTGACCACGGCAACCATACCCACTCCGGTGTTGAACGAGCGTGCCATCTCTTCAGATGCGACATTGCCCGCACGCTTCAGCCACTTGAAGACAGCAGGCAACTGCCATGTGGATACGTCGATCTCAGCAGATAGATGTTGAGGTAACATCCGGGGAACGTTTTCCAACAAGCCACCTCCGGTGATGTGAGAGAGCCCCTTAACAAGTCCCTTGTTGATGACATTTAGGAGAGGACAAACGTAGATTTTGGTAGGGGTTAGCAAACTCAATCCAACTGTAGTTGAGTTGTCCCAGGGGGCAATGTCTGAGTATGACACCTTCTCCCTCTCCAGGATTCTTCGTACTAACGAGAAGCCATTCGAATGTACACCACTCGACGCTAGCCCTAGTAGAATGTCACCTTCAACCATCTGTTCTTTCTGCGGCAGTCTCAGATCCTTTGACATTGTTCCAATTGCAGCACCAGCGGCGTCGTAGTCATCGCGCTGGTACATGCCAGGCATTTCAGCCGTTTCTCCACCCACAAGGGCGCATTTCGACTGAATGCAGCCGGCTGCGACCCCTTCAACAAAGGCCGCAGCATTCTCAAGCTTCAATTGACTACATCCATAATAATCGAGGAACATGAGAGGCTCTGCGCCTTGAACGACTAGGTCATTAACGTTCATAGCAACGAGATCGATGCCGACAGTATCATGCTTGTTCATTGCTTGAGCAATCATGAGTTTTGTGCCAACGCCATCAATAGCACCCACCATGATAGGTGCATTGGTGTAGCCAGCCTTGGCTAAGTCGACCTCTCCACCGAAGCCACCAATTTCTGCATCGGCTCCAGGTCTCCGTGTAGAAGCAACGGCTTTCCTAATGCGTTCGACGAATTCGTTACCAGCGTCAATGTTGACTCCGGCCGAGGCATAGGTAAGCGCTTCCTTGGTAGAAGCCTTTGGCTTGAATGCCCGGTGTGCGATGTCCTTTCTGTAGAACATCTTGTCGAATTTGATGAATTCCACCCCTGCGTATGCCTTCTTCACTGCTTCCTCCAGATTCTCAGCTGTGGCTTGCGCTGCGATGACACGGCCGCCAGAAGTTTGAAGCTGCCCATCTTTGATGACTGTGCCAGCGTGGAAAATATTTGTATCGGCAGGTGGTGAATCGACCTTCATAGGTGTGCCTTTTGCATAAGAGCCAGGGTATCCGCCTGCGGCTACAACAACTGTGGCACTGGATTTCGCATCGATTTTGACTGATACACTATCAAGCCATCCTTCTGTGCAAGCAATCATAATTTCTGCAAGGTCTGTATCCTTGCTTATCAGGGGTAAGAGCGTCTGTGTCTCTGGGTCTCCAAAGCGGACATTGTATTCCAAGCATTTTGGGCCGTTCTTTGTGATCATCAAACCGGTGAACAAAGTCCCAACGAACGGAAAGCGCTCTTTTCTCATGCCGTCTATGGTAGGTTGAAGAACTGTTCGTTCAATTTCTTCAATCAACTCCTTCGTGGCAATATTTGTAGGCGCATAGCAGCCCATTCCACCAGTATTTGGTCCTTGATCACCATCAAAAATCCTCTTATGGTCCTGCGCGGGAGGTAATGATCGGATCGTGTAACCATCACTGAAAGTAAGGATGCTGAGCTCATCACCTTCCAAAAACTCCTCAATCACAACTTCGTCTCCAGCTGACCCGAACTCTTTGTCAACCATGATCTCCTTCAATGCTGCGTGTGCTTCTTCCTTAGTCGCAGGAATGATGACACCTTTTCCAGCTGCCAAACCGCTCGCCTTGAGCACAACATTATGATCGACGCTGTCGAGGTATTTCTTCGCTTTTTCGTAATCCGAGAAGTTCTCGTAGGCCGCAGTAGGGATGTTGTATTTCTTCATGAAATCCTTCGAGAAGGTCTTGCTCCCTTCCATACGCGCCGCCAATTTGGAGGGCCCGAAACACCGGATTCCAACTGCCTTGAAGTAGCCCTCGATGCCGTCAACCAGCGGAGCTTCCGGTCCAGGCACCACCAGGTTGACATTGTGCTTCTGCGCCAATGCTACAAGACCGGGGTAGTCGTCCGCCTTGACACTGTTATTGTTGGTAACCTTCGGGCAGGTCGACGTTCCACCATTACCCGGGACCGCAATTATCGACTCCACCAAGGGCGACTGACTGAGCTTCCAAGCAAGCGCATGTTCGCGGCCGCCATTTCCAACCAGCAGGATGCGAATGCGGTCCATCTTTGTTTGATTGGGCGAGAGCAACGTTGAAGGTTGGATTCTGAATTATGAAGCCCAGTCCATGGGTTGCGTACAACGAGTTGTGAGAATATTTATTCTTAGTGGGGTAAGAAAAAATCACACGGCAGAAAAGCGTCCCAAATTAAGCTTAAATTGAAGCGACACCGCTTCCACGTGAGGTTACCTATCACATTACCGTTTCAATGGCAGGATAATACTGTAAGATGGAACCAGGCTAAGAAAATCCATAAAACCGACCATAATCCCTCTATAGAATATAACTTCCAAACTAGGTAGTTATATCTGGTACCGCTTTACGCCCATAAAACTGTTGTGGTTGTTGGTACTCGAGGCCTACCTACGGAGTAATACAAGAGGAATACGGAGTAGTTTTACAGTACAGCGCACTGACAAAGAGCTTGAGCCCTGAAGACTGGAGCGATAACAGAGCCTGATAAGCGAGGCTTCACCAGAAGAGGGGCAAACCCCTCTTGATAAAGAAGATGTTTCCTCGGAGGTAAAGCAGGTGAGGAAGATGGTCGCCTCTAGTCCTGCGAATTGGGATTCAAATCTAGCGCCCCCAGTTGTCGAGCCTAGACCATTAGATTCCAATCCATAGGATGGATAAGTTTCAAGAAAAGACCCTGGAAAATCCCTTATTATCGCTTTGGGCGCCATTTCGGTAGTTCAAAACTACACACTTCATAAGGTAGTTGTACAGCAATCCATAAGCTTCATCACCATTTCTTGCGCAATCAGTATGAATTTGGGCAGATCTGCCTTCATTCCCGCAAAAGAATGGTATATCGAGGTATATCGTAAGTCAAGATCCTCCGAAAACCAAATTTCAAAGCTTTTCAACGCACCACGCCACCCGGAGAACAAAAGGAAAATCTACCACCCGCGCCCTTGCATCTTGTCCTTTGCGTCCATCAAACCGACATTAAGTCCCACCATCGCCTCACCCAGATCCTCGCTCACAGCAGCCAGCACCTTGGGGTCCTTGTAGTGGGTAACAGCCTGCACGATAGCCTTGGCTCTCTTCGCGGCGTCACCGCTCTTGAAGATACCACTTCCAACGAACACACCATCACATCCCAGTTGCATCATCAGCGCCGCATCAGCAGGGGTGGCAACTCCTCCTGCAGCAAAGTTGACGACCGGCAGTCTTCCCAACTTCGCAGTCTCCTTCAGGAGCTCGAAAGGAGCACCGATCTCCTTAGCGAAGATCCGCAACTCTGCGTCAGACATAGCAGATGCCTTTGCAATCTCAGCATTGACAGTCCGCATGTGTCTAACCGCTTCGATGACGTCTCCGGTACCGGCCTCACCCTTTGTGCGGATCATAGCAGCACCTTCGCTGATACGGCGGAGGGCTTCACCCAGGTTTCGGCAGCCGCAGACGAAGGGGACGCCGAAGTTGTGCTTCTCGACGTGGTGTGCGTGGTCGGCGGGAGTCAGGACTTCGGATTCGTCAATGTAGTCTACGCCAATGGCCTCGAGGATCTGCAGATCATTTGTAAGTCTTATGCGGGGTCGAGAGGGGCTCGGTGGCAACGTACCTGGCACTCAACGAAGTGACCAATTCGTGCCTTTGCCATGACGGGAATCGTGACAGCAGCCATGATCTCCTTGATCATCTTCGGGTCGGACATGCGTGCTACACCTCCCTGGGCCCGGATGTCTGCTGGTACGCGCTCTAAAGCCATAACTGCACAGGCTCCTGCCTCTTCTGCGATTTTAGCCTGGAGTGGCGAAAGTCAGCATTTTCTCAATGAGTTTGAAAGGGGCCCTTTTTTTTTGCATACTTGCTCGGCATTGACAACATCCATAATGACTCCTCCTTTCAACATGCGTGCAAGACCAGTCTTGACGGTAAAGCTGGACTCGGGGCTGCCATTCTGGGCGATGCCTGAGCCGCCGTTGATGGGAAGTTCGGTAGCCATTCTGCAATTGTGGTTGATCGCTGGGGAGTTTGCGGGTGGTGGGAATCAATGAAGACTTGAATTGAGAGAATTAAGAGATTGAAAAGGCTCGAAGAAGTCGGATGGCAATGGGAAAGTGGAGTGGCTCGAGTGGAGACTAGGTGCCGAATAGGACTAGTATCCGGTATTGGGAAGTAAGTCTGCAAGGGCGGGATTTGATCAGGTTTCCAGGGATTCGCTGTGACAGATAAGTATCGAGTGCGTATCTTGATCGGGGGGGAAGAGGAAGAAGGTCGATCTTTATCCAATTCATTATCCTAATAATCAATAATGGCCAAGGCAAGGTACGCAGGAAGTCAATATGCAAATCGATAGAGAGCCGAATTCGGCCTGCTTGGCAGTTGTTCGCAGGTGACTCAGCGCGGTATACGAGAAGACCGACTGAGAAGCCCTGCGAGCAAATGGACCCCTCATGTGCCCCTCCATATTACGTAAGCACCCTGCCACCCGAGCCCGCCGAGGCCAGGTACTCCAGTCTCCGGGCGGCGGGCCCTGGAGAAAGGCCGTGTGACACTGATGTCACCCAAGCAACGCCCATCTCCGTGTGTACAGTGCAGGTCCCGTAGCACCGCGTACGGCGTAGTAGTATTATCAGATTTGAGGCTCCCTTACATTGAAACCTCCAAGCTACAGTAGCCCTGCTCCTCTCTCTACCTTATCCATCTATCTTTTCCCGCCCCCCTGTCCGCCGCGCTGCGCATCCATCCCACCAATAACATTACAACAATGGCGTCCATCTTTCTGCGTCCCCTGCTCCGCCCTCAGTCTCTGGGAATGGGCCTCGGTCTCTCGATTGCAGGCTATCATGCCTTGCATCAGAGGCCCGTACGTCTAGATGCGCCTGTGTTACAAGGAGATTCCTATGGGAGGAACGCACAAACCCCGGTACGACGCAATGGTCCATTGAACCCCAGAGCCGTGCGGCAGATAAGTAGTGGTTCGATTACAGGTACACGTCCAAGTCTAGAGAGCCGTGGCATAGGAACTCATGTGTCTTAGGACTATGCGCAGGTCTAGCTGTCAGTACATTCTCGAGGTTGTTGGCGCTCCTTATCGGACTACTGGTTGTGGGGGTTCAGGTCAGTGCCCCTAAAATGTGACGATAAGCTACCTTGCTGATGAGGATGCACATAGTGGGCTTCGAGTTACGGCATCAATGTGATACCGTATAAGAGACTGCAAAACTACGTCACGAGCATCGACCTCCGTTCCGCAGTCGAGGATAATGTGGCATTCAAAGTCTCCTTCGGGACCACCTTTGCTCTAGCAGCATTCATGAAATTCTAAACCCGTTATAAAGATACCACCGAGCGCTTCCTTCCATGCCGTCCCTTGCATTACCATTGCATTACCGCCCTCAATTACTTCCGCCAGTTCAGATAGGTGTCGTCTCACGTTCTAGCCATTTCATCGCAATCGAACCCGGTTTGAAGAAGTCCTTTGTCTTGGCATGAATATCGGCATGATATTCGTTCAGCCAATGCTTTTCTTTCCTCGTCAGGAGACTCTCGTCAATCAATCTGCGGCAGTAAGGGACCATGGTAACATGCTCAAAGCCCAAGTAGGGTTTGTCCCCGAACTTGTGCTCTGTTTCGACCTCTTTCACCATGATGATGTTCTCGATTCGGATTCCGAAGGACCCGTCTTCGTAGTATCCAGGCTCGTTTGATATCACATTTCCTACTGTCAGAGGAACTTCAGAGTATTGTATTCTAGTTCCGATGCCAATCGGTCCCTCATGTACGTTCAAGTATGAGCCTACGCCATGACCAGTGCCATGTCTATAGTCCAGACCGTTTTCCTATTGATTTGTCAGTGTATGCATGGGTAATGGGGGCTGCCTTATCCTACCCATAAGAATTGTCGCGCCAGAGTATCCAGGGCAAATCCACTTGTTCCTTTGGGGAATACAGCAACATCAAGAGCAATATTCCCTTTCAGTACCAGAGTATAAGCCTTCCTCTCCATTTCTGTTGGCTCACCAAAATGGAGTGTGCGTGTAGTGTCCGTCGTACCATCCAGGTATTGAGCTCCAGAATCACACAGATACACTGCGTTTGGATCTATGACTGAGCAGTTACCGCGTTCGGGCTTATAGTGGATCACAGCCGCATTGGGACCTGTAGAGGAGATAGTATCAAAGGACAATCCCACAAAGTGCTTGTGTTTTGATCGAAACTCTTCCAACTTATCTGCAGCAGTGACTTCGTCAATTACCGCCTTTTCAACAGTGAGTTGATGTTCAAGCCATGCAAAATACTCGATCAAAGCCGCTCCGTCTCTTATATGGCATGCCCTCATGCCTTCAAGTTCGGTCTCATTTTTCACTGCTTTAGCATCTCCAATAGGACTCCGTATTTCGTCCACTTTAGCCTCTCCGCCCAGTGATCGCTTCAGTGCCCACGAGGTTCTATTCGACACAAGAAACTTTTTGATTTTGGGCTCTTCTTGGCTTTCGTCGTTTGGAGTATCTAATGACTGACTCAATGCTGCACTGTCGTCAAAAATCTTCTCGTATGGGCGGACAGAAACTCCATAGTCTGCGAGATAGGTCCTGCATTCGCTGCTCAGCTTCGAAGAATCGACGTAAAGCGTAGCGGTAGTGGGAGTGATTGCAGCGTATGAAAAGAATACGGGATTGTAGGGAATATCGTTGCCTCGTAGATTGAACAGCCAGGCAATTTCGTCCAACATTGAAACGATGAATCCAGAGCTCTGCTTCTTTTCTAGGTCCTTTCGAAGCTCCTCCAGCTTTGTCTTGACGTCCTTCCCCGAAAATCCTTTCGTAAGAACGTTCACCGGTTCGCTGGGCCTCGGAGGACGTTGGTCTCCCCAGACCAAATCTACAAGATTCTCCTCTATTGCTATCAAGTCTTGGCCGCCGCGTTTCTTGATCCTGTCGGCCAGTTTTCGGGCGTCAGGAGCAGATATGACAGTAGGATCAACGCCCACAATCTTGCCTCCCTCTGATTGCTCTGCTGACCATTCTTGCCATGTCGGTACGTCTTGAAGGCCTTGTTTAAGTAGAAGCCAGTTCTCGTCCAGTTGTTTCGAGGCTTGGTTAAAGTATCGACCGTCCGTTGCTAGAGCGGCCTTATCATGCGTGACCACAGCGCACCCAGCAGAACCCGAGAAGCCCGATATAAACTCTCTCCTTGCATCGCATGGGGCGATATATTCCGAGGAATGGCTGTCCTCAGACGGAATGACTGGAAGCTGCATCAGCAGTTGCGAGTTTATGGGGTCTCGTGCACTCACATACTGTAAATATCGACCTTATGTTGCTTCATAAGATGCCTTAACTGAGCAAGACGCTCGCTCGTATTCACCTTCTCCATGTCTACTGTAAATCAGTTAGAATTAGCACCTTTGGTCAAAGGGTAGGACCTGCCGGAGTCAAAAAGACTGCTTGTAGAACTGGAGCTGTATCGAATGCAGATGTCAAAGTTTCGATATCGGAATTGGTTGAGAACGGGAGACCTGGGTCTGGTATATATATTACGGAGGGGACGGAGGTATCTCATTGATCCAGATACCTTTTCCCAACCTGCAGACGAGCTTCGCAGATTTTTGAAAATGGGGTTCGCAAGGAAGGAGCTTCCTAAACAGTCGGTCGTGGAGAAGAGTTCTTTGGAAATACACCGTGGAAGGCTCCCTTCGGCTTAGGAACCTTGCCTCAGGCAGAAATCGCGTACAATTGCATTTTCAAACTTTTGGGGGTGGTTTGGCAATTCCTCAATATTCCCTGTCTGGATCGCAGGTAATGCAAAGGCCCGAATCTGAAACGTTTGTCAATGTTGACGTAGATTCAACTATGTTAAATATGGCTTGACGTTTCTTGGCTCTTTGACATGCCCTGTCTGATTCGCTTCATCTCTTGTCCTACCCGTACCACCATCACGGCTCGTGAATGCAGTCATGGCGAACATGGATGAGGGGCAAATACCCACTTCGCTGGAGGAAGTAGAAGCGGTAAGTTAATTTCTAGAATTGGTCATTTATGGGCAGTTCCTTGACTTCGAATATATCCTCAATCTCTCCCTGGTGCTCTTGCCACGAGCTCTTGTTACCAAGGAAGCTGTCGACCTCTTCCATATTGAGGTCTTTTAAGAGCACGTTGGCTAATGAATCATAGTTGATTCTCCAGTTGTATCAGCCTGGAGCATCAGAGAAGGTTTCAAAGACCCAAGAAACCTTGCAAAAACTCCAGCGATCTCCTGAAGGATGGCAGCTGGCAAATAGTCTGCTTGGAAATAAGGCAGAAAGTGTAAGATTCTTTGGGGCACTCACTTTCATTGTCAAACTCAACACCGATGCGTAAGTCTCAAATTGGAAACTTCTTTCGGATATCTAATAAGTGACCAAGAAAATCTTTGAATGACGATGACGCCCAAGCCTTGCTTGGGACTCTCATCGGCTGGCTGATACGTTGTCTTGAAAATGGTGAGGGTGCACTTGTCATAAGGAAACTTTGCTCGACTTTAGTTGCGTATTTCCTTCAATTCTCTGTGTCCTGGACCAGATGCGTCAAACATCTCATGTATTGCCTCTGTACCGATCAGGTCACACCTTACGGCACTATTGAAGAGTCGCCTGAGACTGCGTTTCTTATACAGAATATTACCGCCAATAAGGCGATTATAATCCTTTGGTTCGCTGCCAACCTCGTTGAAGAGGTTGGGAAGACGGATTCCAGTTCTATGAAGCAGTTGAGTCCAGAACATACTTCTATTTAAGATATCAAGCTAACCTATGAACCAGACATAGATTTCATCGGCGAGTAGCACCAAATGCTGACGACATTGTCCCATTAATCCAGAAATATATCTCAGACAATTCTTCAGGCGCTGATAGCAAAGTTCGTCAGGAGGCGATGCGATGTTTCCAGGTTCGTCCTCCTTATATTTATTCCCCCCTCAGCAAAGATCCGATACATAGAAAGGGTCAGCTGTTATTCCGTTGATATCACTGTGTTCTAATGGCAATGCTAACTTGCTAGGCATGGGTGTCCTATTCACATCGGGCTTTCGTTGATGACGAGATCGTCCTTGATCCTCTACAGACTTTGACAAAGCCAGCTATCATGTGTCTCGTGGATGACACTTTGTATGAGACTACCGTGGAACTCTTCTCGGACGTACTTGCAAATTACTCAAAGTTCCTTCGCAAGGAAGATTTCACGCTTCTCTACTCGATCTTTAGCAGCCCTTGGGCTCAGGAGCGATACGAGCGATTGGTCAAAGGCGATTATGACTTTGACTCACTCCAATTTGGTCTTTTCCTGATCGCCTTTGGCGATGCAACTGTCGAGGACCTTATTAAACAGGCTGATAGCGATGCTCAATGCGAACATGTCCTCTCGGCTCTCTGCGGCCTTCTCGGTGCAGAAGGGTATGCCGTCTATGAGGATAAGGTCTTCGTTCCCGCATTGGAGTTTTGGAATACCCTTGTAGAAACTATGCTAGATCATACCTACTCCCAACTTGGAACACACCCATCTTGGCTTGCGGGGCCGATGCGATACGTCATGCAAGCCATCCAAAAGTGTTGGAAAAAGATACAGTTCCCACCTCCCCATGAATTTCGTTCTTGGGACTCAGTGGATCGAACTGGATTCAAAGATGCTCGAAGAGATGTGGGAGATATACTCGAAAGTTACTATCTCGTGGCTGGAATTCCAATACTCGATGTCTTTATCGACCTATCTCGACAGTCTATCAATGCCGGAAATTGGGCTGAACTTGAGGCATCTCTATACTGTCTAACTCGGTTCTCCGATTGCCTAGCCAGTGACAAGAGGTGTGACGAATACTTGCACAAGATCTTCGAGCCCTCTTTATTCGCGGTGTTCACAAATCCACCGACTGAGATCCCTGTCCAGACCATGAAAACCTTCCTTGCTTTATTCTCTGGATATCCGGACTATTTTCAGAGGCATACGGATAACCTGCCATCTGCACTGAATATTGCATTTGGGACTATCAGTACCCCAGCCTTGGCAAAGTCGGCGTCAAATGCAATCGTCAAGCTCTGTTCGGATTGCCGAACTGTTCTCATCCCTGAATTGCCCGCATTCCTCCAGCAGTTCAGTAACATTACTCACGCTTCTCTAGATAGCAATGTCAAAGAGGGGATCTTGGAAGGCATAGCCTCAATAATCCAGGCTCTCCCCATCGAGAGAGCTAAGGTCGCACCGTTAGGACAACTTCTGCATTTCGTCGAAGCAGATGTTGAGCGATGCCTAAGTCTCATCTCCCAGCAGCCAGCCGCAGATCTTTCGACTCTGAATACCTCCAACATTCCACCTAACTATGACACCGCTTTGGAACTTGGCCTCATGGCTTTGAGATGCCTTGCGAGCATTGCAAAGGGAATTCAAGTTCCAACGGATAAACCGGTTGATCTGGAGAAAAAGACGACAACACCTCCTTTCTGGACTACTGGCGAAGGTTCGGTTATTCAGCAACGCATCATCTCGGTGATTGTTAGGACGTATGATGCCCTTTACTTCCGTAGCGAAATTGTCGATGCTGCTTGCTGTGTCTTCCAAAACGGGTTTGTAGAGATAGAACCTGGGCCATTCGTATTTCCCCCTATAACTGTGGCCCAGTTCTTGATCAAATCGGGCCCCCTCACCCCACAACTTGGAACTGTTATCAAAACAGCATGTTCTCTCATCAGCTCCCATAGATCGGATGACCGTATCGACGAGGTTATTAATGCATTACTGAATTGGATTGCTCAGCTGCTACAGAACCTAGGCGGTAAGTTGGAAAAAAACTCCCCTTCCTCTCAAGATCTCCACATTATGTCCAATGGTCATTCTGTCTATGTGCAACACATGGATGAGATGTGGTGGCAGATACTTTACACTGTCAATATTCGATGTGCTTGAATGCAGTGGCTAATGCTCTTCTAGAGCCAAGCAATGACCCCGAAATTGCCCAAAATGGGATTGATTTGCTATACCGCCTCATTCCGACCTACGTGAACAACCTTCTGAGCCATCAGCCTTCGTCATTGGAATTTCTCTTCGTATTTACTCTCAAAGCTCTCACTGGAAGTGACCCGCTGCCGAAAATTTCTGCCGCGGACTTTTGGGTATGTTTGATACAAAAGGCCAGTTTTACCTGCTCTACTAATCATCTACACAGAGTGCTTTTGTTAGTCTCCAGAACCAGGAATTTCCCTTGCAAGGATCTATAGATGCTGCACTTCAACATCTAGGGCCACTCCTCGCACAGGCGCTCATCTACAATATCGGTGGCAATGCTGCACGTAGCGATTTGGACAAGCTCTCGGAGCCGCTCAAGAAGCTTGTTGTCCGCCAGGTTCAGGCTAAAAGTTGGCTTGAGGCTGCACTGCTCGGCGATAATTTCCCTAGTAACAAGGTTACGGACAAAGAAAAGATGACTTTCTTGCAGAAAGTAGTGAAGTATGTTGAACCTATCTCTCCTACATATAGTTGTACTGACACAACGCAGTCTTCGTGGAGCTAGAGGTACGAATCAAGTTGTCCGCGAATTTTGGCTGGCATGTCGTGGATCGAATTTCGCATATGCCTCATGAGGTCGCAGTTCACTGCACGGGATGCGTGCTGGAGAGGTCAGAGGCCTACGAGATTGCAATAATGGAGACAGGATTATGATAATAGCATGGCCCCTATGGTCTACGAGTGTACTCGAAACAAAGATGATGAGAAGCAGACATTGAGAGCTTGTAAATTGACTGATTCAGCAAACTTTTCAGTTCAAGAAAGCTCGGATGAAGTACAAAGCCTGCACTTCGAATGCAGAGATAGAATAGAATAAAATCATATCAACCGATACAATTGCTAGATTCATTTCCGCGGTGGAAATCTCGGCAGAGGCCAATCTTGAACGTTCAATCAAAGACTACCTACGCAATTGCTTGAGAAAAAGAGGTTTCGCCTGTCACCGGGTGACGATTGATTTGGGAAGACTTCGGGAGTCGCTTTATTACATAATAACCGGGCAGTAACGACGGGTAAAAGAGTGACGGCACAACTGAAGCTCAACTCTTTCTACAGCACCGTTTTCTAAATTCAACAAGCCTTTCAAATTTCGGACAGTTGAGAAAAGACACCCGAATGGTCGAGACTGCAGCGGCAAGCGGACGAAGAACTTCCAACGTTTTACCCAGTGAATGACGGTAAAAATAACCACACCGAACGGCTACTTGTAGTCACGTCCAAGGTCACGTCTTGAGAGCAATGATTTTGATTATCTTCCGATAGCATGCTTGCTCATCGCTATTATCCTATCCACCATGGGAGAAGCGGATAAGGGAGACAGTTCCCGGCGTGGATTTGCTCAAGTCTCGTGCAAGTGCCATATGAGCCTTCGCCGTCCAGGTAATGTTTTACTTCCCATCTTATATAAATATCATATTCTATGGCTCGTTCGAGCATTCGAGCTGAGTACACGGTGGGATCAGGCTATCTGATATCCGGTGCCAGAACCCTGCTAGGGCGTAGTCCTCAGATGGCTCTTTGTCGATAATCAAGGTATTGAAGGAGGCCCAGTGGAGCAGACCAATTTTTGATCGCACCGCCTTAAATCTGGGCCCTACTCTCTTTCCTGGCGTATTTCCATTCGTTCCAATTGTAGAATATTATATTTCCATAAAATCAATTATCCGCCCCGTTGGGTTACTGCTCGGCGCATAGACCCTCCCATTCTCATCAGCGGGAGACAGCATGGGAGCCGGCGTGCTTTGCCAAGGAAGCAAAGTTTTCATACTTTAATGACTCTCGCTCCATTCATCATGTAGCAAGTTCGCGCAGAGTAGCTTCGGGCACTGGCTCTCAATCAATTCCTTCTTTTAACTCGAGATGCTTGAATACAAGGCTACCTAGGCAAGGCGGATGGTAGCCGCAGTCTGGATAGACAGAGCTCTGGCTAGATCCTTAGCATTAGATCGAAGACCCAGATGCCCCATCAGTCATGGAAAGCATCCTACCTCAAGTAAAGTATTGGGAGTCACATGATTCGCTGCTTTTGCAGTCTCCAAAACACCACAGCTCAACCAATTTCCTAGGTGAAAGATTCAAAATGGGTTTATCTCTTCTGTATTTCCTTACTGGTCACATATTAGCTAGTGGCATACCGGTTTTGGACATATGCTCCTAAGCATACGACTCGAGTGAGTGACACTGGCATCCGGGGAGGCTTGACTTCTTGTAGCTCGGGATTGCGGCCCCAAGGCACTTGAATGAAGCGTACAGTGGCCTTGGATTGAATCAAACCAGATATTCTGAGAGAGTAGAGCAGTTTCTTGTCTTGCATTCCAGTATCTACCTGTCTACCTATGTCTTGTCTGTCTTGCAGTGTCTCAAGTGAGTGAATGGGGGGGAAACCTCATGAATTTTCGCCTATTATCGCTAACCCTTTACCCTTTTCGGCAGTGGACAAATACGGCAGGGGCGCCCTCGTTAAAGGAAGGGGTCAACATCAGCTCCTTCCTTCCATTCACTTCAATTCCCATCCCTGAGATGGGCACTATGACCGTAAACAGCCTAGTGGCCAGACATCTAGATCTCCCCTCCACATCTCTTTCCCCTCAACTTCCTTCCTCCCTTTCTATCTTTCTTCCCTCCTACATCCTCTTCTCCCCCGCCTGTTTTTGATTTCCAGTCCCCAAATCTCACAACTTCACCTTCATTCTCTTTTCTTTTTTGAACCCAGATCTATTCCGCATCACAGCGTACAGCGTTCGGCGTTCTCTTGGAGAGCCTTCTCCCCATTCAAGGCAGGTACGCCACCTGATCTCTTTTACTTTCCTTCCTTCATCCAAACCACCATCAGAGAGGTCCAGAACCTGTACTGAGAGTTATGAGTCTTCTTTCACCACAGCACCACAGGTTCAGAGTGCCCATCCTCCTTTTCCTTCTGTTGTGTCCCTTGGGAAGAGCATGCACTTGTACAAACCAGGCTGTTTGTCCATGAAAGTGCTAGCCCTCCCCTCTCTTTCTTTTCTGTGTTATTTATGTCCTTCAATCCTTCCTTCCCTTTGTCTGTTCCTTCCGTCTACATCTGAGCATATTCAGCCCATCGGATCATGGAGCTGATAGACTTGATAGAGACCACAGCGTTTCCGGACCTTTCTACACCAGAAGAGTCTGGATTAATCACATACCACCACCTTCGTTTCACCAAACATTCTCTCTCAAGGAAACTTCGGGAAACCAACGGTGTATCCTGTGTCACTGGCCAAGATGTCATCATACGGAGATACCATGTATCATCCTTCCCCACCCTCCTCTAGTGGCGGCGGCCTCGACTCCGCTGGTGGTACACCTTACACCTCGGTCACAGCCTTCTCCCCTGAGGATGCTAGAACCCTGAAGTCTACTATTGTCAATTCTGGCGATGGTACATTGGAATCAAACCTGCAGGACCCTTTCGTCTCAACTAGCACGCAACCAAGAGGTAGGCTGTCTGCTACGGCATCCACTTTCCGACCTTCCTTTGAGGTGAGAGCTACCCCTGCATCTGCCCCAGCTATTGCAGATGGCTCGGCCCAAAATGACAAAATACCCGACCCCTCTGATTACTTGGAACACCTCCTTGCTGCTCAGGCTGCTCAATCTCCAGGTCGTGCAACACAGCAAGCCGATGCCACTCAGTTCGGTACCTTTACCACTGATACCCATTCAAGCCGCTATATTAAGGTTTCAGGCAGCAACATTGCTACTTTCCTCCCAACTGTCGAGGCTTCGAAGAAGGTATGGTTCCTTTGCTTGTTTACTTTTGCCAGCCCTACCATTTACTAAAATCCTCAACCCCCGTACTGACAGTGGCTATAGAAAGTTCGTGACCGTGGAATTGCCAAGAGAGGATCTGAGAGACGTGAAGAGATGGGCGACTCCTACTACCTTCGCCTGTCAAACATCAGAGATGCCATGGAACTTTACAATGGAATCAAGATGAACAACCCTGATTTAACTGTTGAATACATTTCTCCAGTCACCTTCGGGAAGGTTAGTTCCCTCACTCATCTATATGCAGTTCGATATCCAAATTAACACCCAACAGCTCTTCAGCCCCGGCGGCAGATATTCTGCGCACGAGGCCCAGGTTGTTTTAACTGTCAATTATCCTGCTGCCTCCAATCCCGACATGAAGCTGCTTGAGGATGGCCTTATTCAGATGCTTGAGGTAGAAGGCAGACTCTATGCCTGGCAGAAGCTCTCAGCTACTCCAGTGAGTTTTTTATCCTTACTACTTATCGTTTAAGCACGCTTCATCCTTTATCTTTCTTCCGGCTTCAGAGGCATCTCAAAATACGCCGTTCTTATCATCCCCTCAAAGCCAATAGAGAAGAGAAAATACTGACACCATATTTCCAGACTGGCACCTTTCGTATGGTTGCTGAATACGAGGATGCTACACATGCACCGAGATCCGTTAGTCGTAGCCGCAAAATCAACGAGGATCTCAAGTTACAAAACGTCACCGTATCAATTGATTTGCATCGGCCAGACTTTCCTGAGCAGTTTCAATCCCAACAAATCTCCCCTACTGTTACCCCTACTCGTCGCTCCGGGGAGCAGTCGGGCCTAAGTGATGCGCTTGGAAATATGTCGCTCCAAGGTTCTGCCCGCTCTGCCGACAGCGCAGGTACTCCTGCCGGCACAATACCAACAGTTTCTAGCATGCCCTACATGGCGGCCAGTTCCGGTTTCGCTATGCCGAACACCCTCCCATTCGTAATGGGTGGCAACCTATATGTGCCTTCCGTCGTTGGTACCTTCCAGCAGACATATTCGCCTGGTGTTCTTCCTCAAGTCAGTCCGGGTCTAGGGGAGCCACTGTACCACCCTTACACAACCCCTTCGTATCCACACGGCGGGTTCCATCAGCACGGTTTCGGCATTCCAAGCCCCGACTTCCAGCAGCCTAACTTTGGCAATGAATTCGGTTACTATAACCAGAGCTCACCTGGTCCAGCTCGTGATCACTACAATCGTCCAAATGGCCGTCGCTCTTATGCCCCCAAAGCAAACCATACCCGAGACCGTCATCAACACAATTCTGCAAACTCTCATCATAACCACGTCGATATCAACCGCATCAGACAGGGCATCGATGTCCGTACAACAGTAAGTATGCGAGCACTGTCTGCCAATATCGTGAAATCTAACGAACCTCAGGTCATGCTCCGCAATATTCCAAATAAGGTTGACCAGGCGATGCTGAAGGAGATCGTTGATGAGTCTAGCTTTGGCAGATATGACTTCATGTATCTCCGCATTGACTTCTCTAATAATTGCAAGTGAGTACACGCTATTTTCATTGTCGTCCAAGGTCCTGACTTTATCCCAGTGTGGGTTATGCATTCATCAACTTTACGGACGTAAGTTATCCACCCTGTCTGCTCTCTCATCACCTACTGACTCATACAGCCTCTTGATATCGTCGATGTAAGTTATAATCCCGAACCAGTGTTTGACCACTGCTAACATAGCTTGAAGTTTGTGGTAGCCAGATCAAACCAGAAATGGTATTTCACCTTGCAGCACCTCTTAAGAGATATGAATCTGATTGGTATCAGGCATAGGTTCAAGAGCGACAAGGTTGCGGAGGTTTCCTATGCTAGTGAGTCCTCCTTGTCCTTACAGTAGGAGGGTGCGCATCTGACAGATATTCAGCCATTCAGGGCAAGGACTGCCTCGTCCAGAAGTTTCGCAACTCCTCGGTGATGCTGGAGCCACCTCATTATAGACCAAAGGTAAAGCTCCTTATACTACCTAATTCCCTTCCTTGTCTGACTTCTTCCCAGCTGTACAAGACTATCCATGATCCATTTGGTCATGCGGGCGAGGAGGAGCGCTTTCCTGAGTCGGACAATGCCTCAAAGCTTAAGCGAAGCTGTGAGAATGCGGAGCACGTTGGTGAGTGTTCTCTAGCATGTTAGTCTTCAATTTGATACTCATATTGCCCAGGATTGTTCGCACCCAGCGCTGGCCAGCACTTGAGGGATGAACAGCGCCGTCGCCGTTCCCAGTACGATCGTGGCACCAGCCTTGCAGAGCGTGAGGAGTACGGCTATGACGATTCCACGTACAACCAATTTGGCTTTCCTCATTGTCAGTTATTCATGACCCCGTCCAAATGACTAATCAAACTGACAATAACTTAAGACTAGAATGCCATTTTTGTAGATCTGAGATCGAACATTGTGACAAGTTTTTCATTAGGTGTTGGGGCAGCAAATATTGGTTTCTGCCATAGCATACTTGTCGAATACGTCTTCTAACGTCTGGTCATCTGCATTTTGAAGACCAACTTGGAAGGTGGTCAAAATTTTCGACCGACAAGCCCACAATAAGCTTGCATTTTGATGCAGACTGGAAGATCTGGATGAGTCCTACTACTTCTTCACACGTAATTTTGCCTTTGCTACAGACAAAATTTCCATGAAGCGATGCACTCGTCTCAGCTAGAGATAATACTGTCGATCACAACACCCCTTGCTTAGAGAATTCAAATTTGTCGTTCTTCATTCTGAGTCTCTCTTGATACGTGACCGGCTTCTCTCATGACTGCCAGATTGCCCTTTTTCGATCACAATTAAACCTAGTACTGACTTCACGGATTGTTGACCGTGTGAAACGGCTTAGCAAAGGAACATTTCTTTATGACACTATAAACAGCCGAAACTACCTGAACTCCATGCTAAATCATCTGAACAAAGCGCTTCAAATCCCAGTGTAAACGACATTAGCTGCCATGCGGTAAAGCTGGAAGCGGCTTGCGCGCAATGCTAAATTCAATATTCCCCTTTTCTCTCTCCGGCGGTGGAGAGGGTAGACGTGGCGAACCTTCTGCGGACTTGTTCTGCTCTTGCTGTATGAAGACTGGATGCTCCAGACGAGATTGAGGATCATCAACCAAGTCACTATCTAGACCACTTGCTAGAGGGCTGTCCTGCTGTTTTATGTACCCCTTTCTCTTGCTTGGGGTTTCGACAGATGAAGAGGACAGGAACGTAAGTTCGGCGCCATCGCTGCGCTCATGCCAAGGCATAGAACTTGGCTTTGGATTATGAGATTGGCCTGGAAGTCCCAGGTGTTTAGGGCTTGTAGCCGGGAGGCTGCCTGTAGAACCCACCAGGTTGTCATCCGCGCCAGATGGGGGAGTCAAAGCATTGTCTGATGTTGAGTAAGGGGAAACAGGAGTCGGCGGCGAACGCTCTCTACTCCCGGGCCTCGAGATGGGGGATTCGGCAGATCGCCGTCTTCTGTCATCCGAATCAAGCCACTGCCCACGGTCTCTCATAGATCCCGAGCGGCGGACCGAAGGGCTTTCGAGAGGGCTCTCGATAGGACTGATGGGGAACCCCAGATTTCTCGCCCTCATCTGCATGCTTTGGAAATCCAGAGCTCCCGTCGCCGAGACGCGCGAGAATATAACAAGTCCAAGACAAAGTAAGAGCAGGACGGATTGGACGATCGACATGCGTTTCTGGAAAACGACCTCGTCTGCCAGGATGTTAAGCCGCGCAGTGATGGCTAGTATTTCTCGCCTTGATTCATCCCTCTGACTCTCGAGGGAGATCACCGTGGACTGCCAGATCTCATCATACTGCTGTCGGAAGCCACGTAATTCTGCGAGGACAGTGCTGTTCAGTGTATCCAAGAAAGTATTAGTCCTCTGTAGTTGTTTCTTTTCCACCTTTGTGAAAGCCTCCCTCAGAATCTTTGATTGCTCTTCGATATACTTTAATGACAGTGTTGAATTGGTTTCCAACAATTGTAGTCTCCTCGAGACGGCCTTAAAGAAGCTTTCTTGAATGGTAGGCAGGGATGAGGCTGCAGACGAGGTGCTGCTGGTTCTGTTCTTCTGCGACGATGTAATGTTCTGTGACTTGGTCGCCGAAGCTGCTGCAGACAATGAAATAGGTTCTTGGCTGCCCGATGTCGCCTTGGTGACGATTGGGGTTTCGATAGTGGGCGAGGGAGTTTCTGAATGAGTAGGATTCTCTGCCACAGGAGAATTGGGACTCTGCGGAGTTTCAGGTGCTGGGGGCGGGTTAGGAGGACTTGCTGCAGTTGCAACGGGAATGGTGGTTGCAGAACCTTCAGGATCTATAGTCGAGTTGCCCATTGTCTCTGGAGCACCTGCGACAGGAACAACTGGTGGGCTAATCGGGGCATCTGCGATCTGACAAATCTCAGCTGCACTTGAATTGAGCTGATTGAACATCTCGACGAGGTCAGGCTTGACCCAAGAGGTGGTCATCCACTGGGAAGACGCATTCTCAGAAGAACTGGTGTCCACAATCTGGCTGGACACGAGAGTCTCGGAAGCTTGTTCATGAATTGCCTCCTGTGCTTCTTTCCGCTCCGCATTAAGTTTCTCTTCCTCTTGAACGACATCTGCGACGGCATCAAGAACGAAATGCTCTTCAGTCCCATGCTCATCATTGTCATCTTCATCACCATTAGCCTCAGTCTCCTTCCAGCTCTCAAGCATTCGAGTTCCATGGACTCTGACTAGGGACAACGGGCAATAGTACTCATTCCCATAATGGCTCAGGAATTCTATTCTCAGATAACGTGCCCAGATTTGCGGATTTTCTATGAGGAAGGCCTGGATCTCCCTTGAATTACGAGCTTCATATGTTCCAAGATCCTTCCACTTCTCCATTTTAACGGGGTAACGGTCGCTGACGCTGACGCGGAAAGTCCGAATCATACTGGAAAAGAATTCATAGTTGGCGAGTACCAGGGTATCGATCCATATATCTTCCTGAGCGATGTTAGAACTGTGAGAAAAGTCCACTGGGAGATTGACGCACCGAGAGCTCAATAATAATGAATTTGTTGTCAGTTGCACACTCTGAAAGCATGTACGAATCCTTGTTTTCTATAAGCACAGCCTTGGGGTTCTTGGCCCCGGGGTGTGTTTTCAAGACAGTTGCTCCCGCATCAAACGAAGCATAAGAGAAGCGTTCCTTGCAGGTTTTCCCAGCATCTTTGCTCCGGTATATGTCCTTTCGTTTCGTCGCCCCATCTTGGCCCTGAGAGTCTGGCTGAATACCTGATTCATCGGTCTCTGACTTCTGTGCAAACTCTTCTCCCTTGCCTCCACTTCTGAAGGGTCCAAAATCGAGGTCTATTTCCCCTTCATCCCCTAGGGAATCCAAGTTATTCTGAAAGCTGTCCGAATCCCTCTTCTTCTCACCAGCTCCGGATGACCTTTTGTTCCCTATATTTGCATTCTGCTGACCTGCCTTCTCCAATGTTTGCTTCTTCCAATCTTCGAAGGATAAGAAGGAAGCTTCGTTCAGCTCACCGCCATAGATATCTGCTGATGGAAGCTCACTTGTCTCTGTCGCAGAGGGAATGGGGTTCGAAGTGCTCGATGCAGCTCCGCCCGGTAAGGGACTTTCCTGTTGCAATGTCTCGACTCCCTCAGCACTCTGCGCGGTATCGTGGCTGGATACACTAGAGCTTGAGGTTATCGTGCCCTCGACTGGTGGGCTAGCCAGGGTTGCATCCTCCGACCCCTCAAATCTTGTAGATGTGGCATTTGCATTACTCCATGCAGACCGTAAGCACTGCTGGGGGAGGGAATCGGTAATGTAGTTGATAGTTCTAAATTCGCAAGTCGCTGGAGCGTTTACAGTAGGTATAGGCTTTGGAGCGGTGGTTATCGTATTTGCATTTATTCTGTTGGGGGCGCTGCAGAACAGCAACAGGACTGCTGCTGCCACGGTATGGCGATGGCAGGCAAATACCATCCTGACATCGACATTCTGGTAGGAAAGGAGAAGGTGATGATGATGTTATAGCAGAATATCTGGTGATAGCGCAGGCCAAGGACCTGAAGTCACCAGCCACAATGAAGCTTTCAAGCCAACATGTCCACGCGCATGGAGGCGGCGATTAGGCGCGCCCTTGATAGGAGACTGAGTGGAGCTGCTTGCGGCTCGCTTATACTCGACACGCCAAGTAAGGGTGGATATGGAGCATTACATACCTACATCTACAGGTCTCCAGATTGTACTTGCTGTAGCACGACTCCTGAGATCTATTACCATGTGCTGCCTGTCCCAAGGTAGCAGAAGAAAGGAACTTTTATTGGCTCACCATGGCGTCTCGCCGTAAAATCCAATACGATGACTATAGAGTTGCAGTGCAGCAGGTAATGCCACTCTACCTTATGTACCGAGCCGTGGATGGCAGCTAATAGGAATTGCGTAGATTATTCTATCCTCCTCCGATACCGACTACCTCGACCACTTAATTCCTGCTCTCAAAGATGCTACCATTTCCCATCGAACGCCTGCGCTTATGCAGAGCTTGTCCCACTATGCTGACGAGCGGGAGGCGGACATTGAGCGAATTGGCCTGACGAGACACGAAGAGTTCCTTCAGTCAATCACTCAGCTCCAAGAAGTGCGAGAAGGAACTGTTGCTCTGACGGCGGAAATCTTGAAGCTCAATCAGTCGATCCAAGCAAGTACGGAAAAGCTGGCGGCACAGAAGGGAGCGCTGGTTGATACGAAAGCTGTTCGTCAGAACATCGCCGAGGCTTCGGAAGCCTTGAAGGATTCGTTGAAGATCTTGCACGCAGTCAATCAGGCTCACGAGCTGATTCGGAAAAAGAAGTACTATGGGGCGTTAAAAGCGCTAGACGATCTCCAAAACGAACATCTAATACCAATAATCCAGAACAAATACGCGACTCAGCACAAGCTGGCAGATATTATACAAAAGTCGATACCTGCATCGCAGAAAGCCATTTCCGAAGCTGTTATGACCGACTTAAATACCTGGCTTTATCGCATAAGAGAGACATCCCAATTTCTAGGCGAAGTTGCCTTCTACCACACGGAAATGAGACGGACTAGGCAAAAGGAGCGGATGGAATCGAATCCATATCTACGGCACTTCAAGCTCAACTCAGCCATTGAACTGGTGTTTGACGAAAGTGAGGAATTCGATGCTCTTGATAATGATGAGCTCCAGGTCGACTTCACGCCACTTTTTGAGTGCTTGCATATCCATGAAGCACTGGGTCAGAGTGATAAATTCCGATCAGATTACGCTGCAACTCGGAGGCAGCAGAAAGAACTGCTCCTTACGAGCTCTGTAGATCTGCTTGACGAGGATAGTGATTCAAGTCTGAGCAGTCTGCTTGAGGGGATTGCCGGCTTCGCCATCATAGAGAAGGCTACAATGAGGAAGGCCCCCAGCCTTCGCTCACCTGTTGATGTAAGTATACGTCTGATCGGATAACATTCCAAGCTGATGCCTTTTAGGTCGACGAGCTCTGGAACTCGATGTGCCATACTGCTATCAGCCTTATCTCCAAGGCTTTGGATGCGGTTGACAATGCAGAGGTTTTACTGAAAATTAAGGGAGTGATTGCTTTGTTTATACAGACTATGGATGTGAGCAGCCTCTAGACCGTTTGATCATAGACCTTTACTGACTGCAATGGAGGGTTGGGGCTACTCAGTGTCTGTTATGGATAACTTCTTGCTCGTACTTTTCGAGAAGTATGCCGAGTTATTGAAGAGAAGATTCAGCGATGACTTTCAAGAGGTACGTGTACGCTGTTCAGCGGAGAACGTTATTCTAACTCTTATTAGATCGTCTCGACCGATGATTACATGCCAATGCCCATTAGTAATCTCGACGAGTACGACAAAGTTGTCAACGTTAGTTGGTTCACACCGGACAAGCCAAGAGAAGATCTCACGTGTGTATAGGCTTCCAGATCATTCAAATATTTGCTAACTAGGATTACAGATTCCCGTGTGTGCTGCCATTCTCCCAGATGTATCCTCTTTGCTGCATCGATATCAGGAATTTCCTAAACCAATTCTACTTTTTCTCTGACGATCACTTTCAACACCCTAATGTAATCGATGAGACACTCAAAAAGGTAAGGGCCTAACGCTGGGGTTCTTTATCATTTGACATGACGCTGATGCCCATTTACTGCAGTCACTGGATGAACTTCTTTCAGAGAAAGTCTGCAAATCTCTGGTTGAAAGGTTGAGCTCCCAGTATCTCGGCCAGATCGTCCAAATCCTCATCAACTTCGAGCACTTTGAAACCGCCTGTACTGAGCTGGAGCAGCTCTTAGTGGCAGCTCGCTCATCCACCTCCGCTGGCGGACCCATCGTCTTGAATGCCACGGAAGAATTCAGGAGCAACAAGAAGACAGCTGAGAAACGCATTTTCGAATTGGTGAACTCGAAAATCGATGACTTGGTAGAGACGGCAGAGTACGATTGGTAGGTCACCATTCATGGAAGCTTGTGTCTTACTCTAACCTTCCAACAGGATGGCTCCAACACTGGAGACGGAACCAAGTAACTACATGCAAACTCTGACACGATACTTGTCAAATATCATGAACTCCACATTACTTGGACTGCCACGAGAAATCAAAGAATTGATTTACTTTGACGCACTCTCTCATGCGGCAAACATGATTTTGGCAAGTCTAGGCTTGATCCTCCACTCGGTATAGTAGATCTAACAACCAAATAGGCACTCCCGCTTTCACCCGAAGTGAAAAAGATCAACCCGAACGGTGTCGCAGCCCTCGCAAAAGACGTTGATTACCTTGCCGAATTCGTCGACAGTCTCGAGAATGCTGAGATCCTGAAAGAGAATTTAGATGAACTTCAACAAACAGTGCAGCTTATGCAGTCAGAGAATCCGGATGAGTTTTATGACACCACAATCAGGAACAAGAAGTTTGGAAGAGTCGATGCCTTGAACGGCCCAAAGATACTTGAAAAGTATATTTTGTGACCTTTTTGTAGTCGTTGTCGTTGCTAACTTGGGCAGGCTTACGTATTCTGTCATGAACCCTACGAGGACTGAACGACTTGCCAACTTTTCGTCCAGATTTGGAATGAGATAATGGACAGATAGCACGGGAGACTTTCACACGCATTTCAGAATATGGGAATGAAAGAACAATGCTATCTGGAGTCATTACATTCAACCGTTTCAAGTGAAGCGGCCACACAATCTGGGTACTGTTTTCCACATAACTCCATACCTACTCAAACCCTAATATCTCCTCAAGATGGCATCAGCTCCAGGAGATGATATTCTCCTCTTCCGGCCTGCTTAGCCGACTTCGTAATCCCTCTCGCCTTCCGCATCAGCATCACCCTCGCCTCCGTCATGACGTTGGTAACTGTGTCCTGCATCTTGTCCTACGGGATCCTGAGGACGCTGCGGGACGTGGTACATCTGCTGTTGCGAGTTAGAATGGGGCAATACGATGCGGAGAGAACCACAATTACCTGTTGCGCCTGCATTGGTGGATAGCCATACATGCCCTCCATCTCCCCATACATCTGTGGTTGCGGGGCGCCATATGGAGCAGGTTGGCCGGGCTGGACCTGTGTTGCATATAAGTTTGGTTGCTGGCGATAATCCTGTTCCGGAGCAAGACCATGACCGAGAGTATAATCTGGCGGTGGCATAGCTTGGTGGGCTGGGTGACCTGGTTGTTGTGGAACGTGTTGTTGAGGGATCTGGGCTGTACCGGCAGCAGCACCAGGAACTCCAGCTGCGGTGGCACCCTGGCCTGCAGCTCTCTTCGCATGGGATGCTTCTTCGCGGGGTACGATATCAATTAGGAAATCAAACATGTCCGATTTCGCCAATGCTGATGCAATATCTGATCTCTGCAGTGTTCGGCGCTTGTTTTCTTCGGCATGTATCCATGCTCGCATAGTAAGTTCAGTAATGAAGATATCACAGCCTTTTGCGAATAAGATTGGCGCCTCGGCCGAGATCATCTTGACTTCGGGATCGGCCTTCATGACTTTCTTGATCCGAGCCAGTGGAAGCTGATGCAGCTTGTAGTCGTGTGTGTCAGTCTCGAGATGATTGATTATCTGCTGCCAGTAGGTCGTGAGAATATCTCTATATGTACCGTGCAATCCTTGGTTCACCTAGAAGCCGGATTAGCTTCACCTGTATTCTCATAATGGGAAATCCGTACATTCGCCCACGCGCCGGTGTAAAACTCCGCTACCGGTGCATAGCCCTGAGCCGACAGCTATTCTCGTGTCAGTTGAAGGTAACCGGAGGTTCTCGAGGAATACATACTGCGGCACTGGCACCTGTTACGCAGATAGATTAGTGCCAGCCAATGAATAGAAAGAGAGGTGTTTGCCACGAGTTTGGATCTCGGACGTACCATAATGACCTCCATGGTTGGTATCATACACAGGCTGCTGGCGCTGAGGCTGTCCGTGGGACGAGTTTGGCGGGTTCTGATCCATCTTGTCGCGCGCCAAGGATATTCTCTCTTCCCGATTGTTCTCTCGCGGCACAACCGGTAGACGGCAAGGCTTGATGGGGGAGTCAACACGGTCGCGAACGTTCAATGCAGCTGGTTAATGCGCGTAGTCGTTGGTCTTCTTAGATCGTCTGAGAGGTGTTGTCGTACGGGCCCGGGAGCAACAACTCCAAGGAGCGGAAGCTGACAGATCGGGAGGGGTTGGGGGAGGGGATCTTTGATTGTCTCTCGTTCTCGCACAGCAAACAATGGTAGGAAGGCTGGTTTCCGTGGCGGCGCGCGAGGGTATTCTGTTTGCGCGACGGTCGTGATAGACCTCCCGGTAGTTGTTGTTGATATTGGAGATGTGCAGCCAATGAGTGATTGTACTTGTAGTGCAGGGCAGTTGGGGGGGGAGCTCGAGCTCAAGCTTAAGCTGCTGACAGGCTGCCAGGAGTCGGGGGGAAAGCGTTTGGGTTGGTTCTCAGGTCGGGAAGCGGAAGCGATGCGATGCGATGCGAAGGCGGAGGACCACAAGGCGGACGAATGAAGAGACGAGCGCAAAGTCGTCGGTCCAGAGTGAGGATGGATGGAGATGGAGGATGTTCGCCCGACCACTCAGATCGAGATACAGATGGCAGAGGCGCGCCCTATGGGGGGAAGGGTGCGGGTAATAGCCACGGACTGAGGCCACGCCGGCTGGAAGGACGTACCACGGTACGCAGCGATCAGGTGGGGGATGCTGCCGAGCCCGCCGTACTGTGTACCTGTGGTCCAGTGGAGAGCAGTGGTGGTTGTTGTATGGCCAGTTCACAACTGTTTTTATAGAAAGAGGAAAAAAGGAACAAAAAGAAGAGAGCAAAGGTGGGGCCACAGGTTTCTGTTTATTTATTATTACGAGGCGTTATGTGTGTGCATGTGGGATGAGTGTGTGTGTGCGTGCATGCCTTTGATGTATGTTGCCTCTATATATACCTTATATGTATACCTAGGTATATATATACACACCTACATCGAGCGTACCCAAGTATATATAACACATGTGGATGTGTTGTCAGGGCGCAGCCACGAAACAGTAACTGACTTCCTCGAGATCTACCAGGTAGGTCTGCCAAAGACGTATACAACAGCAATATAAGGCTGCCCGTCTGCACCTACGTGTACGATGAGCACACAAGACGGCCGGCCTGGAGGTCTATCTCAGTCTCTGCTTCTGCCTCTCGTTCCACCCCCCTTCTCTCGCCTCAACGGTGCCCAATCGCCTCATACACCAGGGGGCATCGTCACTTGAAGGTCTTTAACACCTACCATCTATCATTGTAAGGCTGAGCTCAATATCAGATCTGGACTGTGCCTACGGTGTGGACATCTACGGATTAAGCCCCGGAATACGAATACGGGACTTGATTCGTCATCACGTGTATTTATGCCTCAGGCACAATTGCCGATTTGGTACTAAGTCCCTTAGCGAGATCCTGAAATATATCCCCAGAGCTTTTTTTTCTTCTCTTTCTTCAAAATGTGAGACTCAAACATTCAAAGTTTGTCTTCGCCAACACAGGATGGCCGATGAAGATCTCTCAGATGAGCAGCTCAAGCAGCTTCTCAAGGATGCTGAGCAAAGATTGAAGGAAGCCAAAGGAAGCAAGGAACTCCAGACTCAGAATGCTTCTGTGCCAAAGAGGTATGTGCATCATGGAGCTTAAAGCAGTCTCCCACTTGTACATAAGATCTAGCTAACATCAGCATCAGCATTCCCAAGGTTGCGAACAAGCAGTTAATCACGCCGTACATAAGCACAACAGACAATGGCGCCCACGTGGATCCATCCCACCTGGTAAACCCCCGCGAGAAGAAGCTTTCCAACGGCATACGACGAGTTCAAGATCCTCTCGAGATCAAGGCCCAAGCTGCTCAGGTAAGCTCCTATCTACTACAGTCTGAAATAATCTTCTATGAGGAAAATTTATCCCAAAACAACATGACGCAGAATTTGGCCCCGTCTTGGGTGCCACCCTGCAATAATGATTTTTTATATTTTCATAGTTACGCTGAGAAGATACAAACGCTTCCATTTTTGTCCGGCTCATTTTGAACTGCTGCTAATTTGGAATTCAGGCCAAGAAAGCCTCTGCGGGTTCGGACTGGTTCAACTTGCCTGCCACGAAAATGACGCCCGAGTTTAAGCGTGACCTCCAGTTGCTCCGAATGAGATCCGTTCTTGATCCCAAGGTATGTACCGATTGGCACATTTTTCCATTTCTCGGAACCCATCTTGCAAGTCAAGGATATGGGCTGCGAGAATCTTCCATGCTATGTAATCTTATCGCTAACTCTACGTACAGCGCCACTACAAAAAAGAATCATCGAAACAACTAGTGCCTGAATTTTCACAAGTGGGTACTATCATCGAGGGACCAACGGAATTCTTCAGCGCCAGACTATCAAACAAGGAGAGGAAACGAACGTTCGTCGAGGAAGTACTTGCTGGTGAAAATGCTTCTGGTCGATTCCGCAATAAGTACGGGGAGATTCAGGCCTCCAAGTCTAGCGGCAAGAAAGAATATTACAAGAAATTGAAGGCAAAGAGACGTGGTGGGGTTTCAAAGGGTTGAGGAACCCTTTGCTTCAATCTCCACGATCTTGACAATCAATTCCTGGACAGGTATCAGCAAGTCTTTTGGGAAGGGGTTCAGTCCGAGGCAACTTGCCTTGATCCCTTCAGCAGCATTACGACTGGTTTCCAAGACCTCCTCGTGATTGGCTTTGCCTTCGTCCAATGCTCCATGCAACACATTCACACCAACCCCAGCCAACTTCAGGTCGTCTCCTCGCGGCCCTGGGTCTAGGACGGCGGAGTTTGTAACCAGACTCAGAGCGAGTACACGAACTCCGCAATGTCTCGCAACAATGATTTCTGGTACTGTGGACATCCCAACCAGATCTGCACCGAGCTTCGAGAGCATTCTGCACTCCGCTCTGGTTTCGTAACTTAAGGGAATTAGCAAAATTATGCTTCTTTTATGGTCTTAGGAGTCGGGACATACTTGGGTCCTCCCACAAAAGCATATACCCCTTCGTGCATCGCCATCTTCCTTGGCATTTCCTTTGACAGCTCTCCCCAGGCCAGATGGGCAACTCTGCGGAGTTCGAGATCATAGGCGTCGGAGAGGGCTATGAATCGAGGGCCGAATTGGTCTAGATTAGGACCCCGAAGAGGATTAACACCGGCAAGGCCTGGAAAATTGATATGCTTCAACCCTCAGTTAGTGTTCAGGCGGAACCGCATTATTGGATTGGTGCTTTACATCGTTTATCACAACAATGTCTCCAACATTATATGCAGGTTCCAGCCCACCAGCCGCATTGGTAACTGTTCAAATCAGTTGAATATCTTGGCTGCCGTGCTGGTGAACTTACTGATACACGTCCTCATTCCCAGCAGACTTAATACCCGTATAGGGAAGGTCGAGCTTTGCAAGGTATTACCTTCATAATAGCTGCACTTTAGATCAGTAGAGTCGAGATTATGTTTGGCCCTCTATTACTGACTGAGCTCGACCATTCATCAAGACTACTGGTGTGTTTGAGGAGCCAATAAATCCGAAGACTAAAATCCCAGCATGCCCATGGACTGCACCACATTAATTATTAGAATACCTTGAGTAAAAATAAAAAAGATCACTTGCAATATCCTCTTCCGTGACTATTAAAAATTTCCAGACTGACCTGTGCTGATTGGAAACCCTTTGATCTTGCTGTAGGGGACCTCATATCTTGGTCCCTTCACGGCCTGTTGCAGCGCTGACAGGCCAGACCCGCAGATAATCCCGATTTCCGGTACAAAGCCTGGAGGTAAAATGGATTTTAAGCCATCTGCGGATTCAGTAATGCTCTCGAATGTAATTGGAGTGTCAGAATTCTCCATTATTCAAGTTCTGTGTGCTCTGGCCGGATTATAGAAGTGTGAGGTGCGAGGGAATCCGTAGTGAAGCCTGGTTTCGTAGCCGAGTTATGAGAATTCTTCCGATTTACATAAGGCAGGCGCATTCAGACAATATCTAGCATCACCACCACCACACATCAGACATGGCCATGTCGGCTTCAATGCGATTGCCGTGGCGCATAATCGGTCGTCAAACGACAGTAGGTCGAATGACCATCTTGGGAGAGAGTCCTAGGCGCAGACTTACCATTCACAGATAAATCCAATCATAAGCTCAACCTCCCTCCTCAGAGCTGCTCAACCCTCCGGAGACCATGTGAACCCTACCTTTTCACGGAGATACGAATCTAGTTCAGCGTATGGAGACACTTGGCTTCTGCGAAGGTTCGTAGACTGACATGGATACAGTAGGCCACCTTCGACTTCCGCAGCGACCGCGGCAAAGACTGCTCCAACGTATGTGCCTATTACTATTTCCCCTTCAAGCCTCTCTGACTTGTGTACAGCCAAGACTACCCTCCTCCACCGAGCCATCCAGACCCAGAGAACAAGGTTGATGTACGACTACCTCGATCCGTTCAAGCCGTATACCTAAAACCCTTACGACGAATCCCGCGATACGGAATCCCATCATGCGATCTCCAACTGCGATCATACAGTGTACGAAACCTTGAATTCTTCGCAGACTTTGCAATGCGCGCTGCATACTACTTAAACCTTCCCGCATCTGGACCGGTCCCCTTGCCGCGGATTGTAGAGAGATGGACGGTTCCGAAGGGTAGTTTCATTCACAAGAAGTCGCAGGAGAACTTTGAGAGAAAGACTTTGAGAAGACTTATTCAGATTAAGGATGGGCATCCGGAGACGGTTGAGATATGGCTGGCATTCTTGAAGAAGCATGCATACTATGGGATCGGTATGAAGGCAAATGTTTGGAATTATGAGAAGCTTGGTAAGACCGAAGGTCCTGGATTAAGTGCAAGGCTAATACAATATCAGGTGTTGGAAAGACCATGGATGCCACTGCGGCGGAGCTCAAGGATGATTTGGAGTCCAAGATGGCTCTTCTGGGACTGAGGAAGCAGGATTCCACGGCCGAGAAAATCACAGAGTTGATCAGCAGAGAGGATTTCAAAGCTTCGAGGGACGGGCCAATGACCAAGACGCATCCTACTCCCCTGAAAGACCCTACCTTCAACTGAAGGGGTTGTATATTACGGTTGCTGGGGGGTGAAAGCCTAGAAGATACTTCGCATGGCAGAGCGGGCTGGAGAGGAGTTCAGGTTGCATTGTAGGACATATACGTGTATCATTAAGATCTTCATTGTAAAAGAGCATTGGACCCAAGCCTCTATAGTACAAAATAACATTCAAATTGATACGGTTACCGTAAGGAAGAATCGAACAAATTCCACGCTGCCATCCCAGACAAGACCGATGCACTTGCAGAATGAACAACAATGATGGAATAATAAGATCAACCCTCAACACTGCAAAGCTACCATGTAATTGACCTCTTACAACCCCCAAACTGTCAGTCTGAGCAAAAGCGGAATATTATAGCACTAGTCCGAATTTGGAAAGGCTATATAAAATGTAAGGAGGTGCCTGTAGTTCTCATCTCGACTTCGAGTTCGAGTAACCCCACCATAACCGCAATGCTTCTGGCCTGTAGGAGTATACGGAGGAGACCTATTACTCTAGGTTCATCTGCTTTCGTCCGCACAGCAGATCGCCCGGCTGGACGACGGTTCAATGGAACAGCCGCACCAAATCAGACTTCAGATCATGTGATCTTCTCTGGCATTCAACCCACGGGGATCCCTCATCTTGGAAACTATCTTGGTGCCCTACAACAATGGGTGAAGCTTCAAGAAACGTCTCCAGCTACGACGAAATTAATTTATTCAATTGTGGATTTACATGCTATCACCGTCCCTCAAGACCCTCAGCAGTTGAAGCGATGGAAGAGAGAAGCCTTTGCAACACTTTTAGCCATTGGGTTGAACCCTGATCGTTCAATTCTATTCTTTCAGTCCTCCGTGAGTTGGGAGCTCTCTATGAATGACAGGATCTGATAATCCGACAGGTTCCCGCTCACTCAGAGCTCATGTGGATTCTCAGCACCACGGCTTCTATGGGCTACCTATCCCGCATGACACAATGGAAGGTCAGTGGAAAGACTTTGCCCTCTCTACGGCACCGAGTCTTACATTTCGCCAGAGCAAGCTTTCGTTACCTGAGGATACATCGCCTCTAGACGGTGGCAGCAAATCAAAGCTGAAACTCGGCCTGTTCTCGTACCCAGTTCTTCAAGCTGCAGATATCCTGGTCCACAGGTACGTTCTAACCCCAAATTCATGTTCCTGAGTACTCCTACTGATGCTTTCTAGAGCAACTCATGTACCAGTAGGAGAAGACCAGAGTCAACATCTGGAGTTCTCTCGTGAGTGCGTTACGAATTTCAACCACGCTTATGGTCCTCATCTGGTGGCTCCGAAAACAATTTTGTGTAGGCCTCACAACAATATTGCAAGGAGTCTAACTAACATTTTTCACAGCACCGGCCAAGCGTGTGATGTCTCTCCAAGATCCTCATCTTAAGATGTCCAAATCACATTCCGATCCCCGGTCCAGAATCCTAATCACAGATAGCCCGGAACAAATCCACAGCAAGATCATGTCTGCATTGACGGACTCCACCAACTCAGTCTCATATGATCCAGAGAATCGACCAGCGGTCTCCAATTTGCTGCAGTTGCTATCCCATTTTGACCCTCAGGGAAGAAGTCCCGAAGAGCTGGGCGTAGTGTATGCAAATCTCAATCTACGCAATTTTAAGACGACGTTAGCAGAAACGATATCGAGTCAGCTTTCACCTATTCGAAAACGATATGAAGAGGTCATGGCCGAAGATGATGGAGCTTATATTGACCACGTGCAGAGGAAGGGGGCCGCAAAGGCTCGTGAGAGTGCAGAAGCAACGATGGCCATCGTCAGAGAAGCAGTTGGCTTGTACTAACTATCTTGTACATTATGTAAGAATATATTCCCCATTCTAGACTGACGAACGTCCTTAGCCAATCCAATCTGGCACGGTGCCTCAAGGACGCTCCATTTTGCCTCCTCCTATAAGTACTGCCATAGCAATAATCAGAAGACCCTATCTCGAGGATGTTCTCAAGAAGAGAATGCCCCATCAGACACCGCATCTACTGAAACACAGCCTGGACATTTGTGAATGAGGATTACTCTCAGGTCAAATTCTACGAATTCTTCAAAGACAAGAGGCTCTGAAGTCATCAAACTTTTTTTTGCATTCGATATCGTTTATATCCGCAGCCTTTACTGCCGGCTAATAGCTACTACTCGCGGATATGGGCTGGCCTTGAGAACAAGATGCGGATTGTAGGTGAAATGGAGTTGAATGTAATGGCAGAAAGCAGAGGGAATGTCGAGATCTTCAGTGCTTCCTGGAATTGCCTTATTGACTGATCTTAATGACGTAATCTAGCTCCCCTGTATTGCCTGTTGAGAGCCTCTGTTTATTGAGTGAAGACTGGGAATGATGTGTTATATTCAGACGAATGAAATATTTGAAATCTGGAGGCTTCTACAATCAACCCCCCCCCCCCCCAAAAAAAAAGTTTCTCCTCCCCCTTTTTCTCTTTTCTTAGTTACTAACTTCTCCAAAGAATTAAAGATTCCAGAACCTGCTTGTGGATTGTAGGTAGTTGCTTCATTCAGGGGAGAACGGGTAGAGGCCAGAATATATACTCTTGGCTTATACGAGTCTTTGGCACAGGGCATCGGAGTACTCAGGCCAATACCAGAAGTTGTACTATTATAACAAGTATAGAGACTAAAGACCCCTTACAACCCTATGGAGTTCGCCCTGGAGATCTGAGCGGGAATTCCGAGGGGTATCAGACAAGGCTGACCGATGAGGCGATAGAAGAGAGCCGAGAGGCCGTCTAGGAACGTCATACTTGGATTGGTACCTGAAAGTGAAGGTCCTTTTGTTTTCTGGAGAAATCAATGTCAACAATTTCCAAGCAACTGATCCTCCACAACTACTTTGATGATAACCAGGACGCCACAAAGGGCAACCTCCAAGCCCGAGTGACGAGTCGGCGGAATGGCATGTCAATTACAAAGCATGCAAGCCCCAGAAAACGAGGCCAATCTACTCCATATCATTCCCGCTTACTAATCGTACGATAACTAACCATCGACCTCAACGTCTCAAGCAAGTTTTCTGAAATCCGCGCTTCCAAAATCCTCGCACAAGAGAGTAGAATCTTTGTGACGAGAAGCATCAATCATCATGGCAACTAGTTCTATCATGCGCAGCTGCTGTCCGCAGCTAGTCTCCTCGAGTTCCTCATCCGCCGCCCGAGCATTCCTCCAACTCGCACCCCGAAGATGCTTCCACAACGCGCCACCTCAACCGCTCCTCGATTTCCTCCTCCCCAGTCTTCCCTCCCCAGCTCTCCAGCATGCCCGGCTCAACAAGCCGCTATCTTCAAGGACACAAAATGCCCCACGCAGGGCTTTCACGACGTCGCCTGTGCGCCGACATACCAGCGCTGTTTTCAACCCGCGGAAAGATGACGATGGGAATGATATGACTGTCGAGATCACACCTCGAGCTTCGAATGTACGTCTCCTCCCCGGGGGATTCCCAATAGTATGATTTAGTACTTACAAGTGGCGAAAAAAACAGCGTCTGAAAGAAATCATGGCCAAGGATGAGAATCCCGACCTTGCGCTCCGGATTCAGGTGGAGAGTGGCGGCTGCCACGGCTTCCAATACCTGATGTCGCTCACGACTCTGCCGCCCCTCGACAAGTTAAAATCTGGGGATGCGAGTGCGGCTGGGAAATTGGAGGAGGATGATACGGTCTTTGCGGCGGATGATGGGTCAGGGGCTAAGGTCGTGATGGATGGGCCGAGCTTGGAGCTGCTGAAGGGCAGTAAGGTTGACTTTACGATGGAGTTGATTGGGAGCCAGTTTAAGATTGTGGATAATCCACTTGCGACGAGTAGCTGTGGATGTGGAACGAGCTTCGATATCAAAGCTTAATAGTGTATAAACAAGATATGAAACCCATTTGCACAAGGGTCCGAAAGTTTAACATACTATGCCTGGGTATCTAATTGTCTAACGTACCCTGTTTGCCGCTGTTTTGATCTAGTCAATAAGAGCTCAAGGATCTAGGGGCTTTGGCCAGTGCCTAGAGGTACTATCTATAGCGTACACTCTCATTGTCGCTGTCACTATCTCTATTACTGCCTCTGTCGCTATTATTCTCGTTGTCGTTGATTAACCTCGTTAGTACTCTACAGTCGATATACAAGTTGGCTTTCTCACCAAAGACTTTCGTCTAATAAGAATATAGGATAACGGCCAAGGTCTTAATAACATTGGCCTTGTGCCGGTTGAACGATGGTTACCTTACCTAGGAGCAGCGCCAGTATATGGTTACAAGTCCACCACAATGCTAGACAAAAAGCAAAGTGGATTGCCAATACATCCTCGCCAAGCGCTTTGTAGATTTTCGTGCGGCGAGGAACCATATATCTTCTGAAACACAGCTCTATCTATAGTGCTGGTGCTAGCAACGCTGCATCTTCGAATAGTATTCCCATCTTCGCTGCCATGGTCCGGATGCAAAGCTGCGACGCATCGGGAGTGACTCCAAACTCCTGAAATGCCGTCTCGTTTTCAGGGCATAATTTAGCGTAAACGAAATTGGTCTGTGTTAAAGACAGCGGCAAACACTATTAGATATCAGGGCATATTATGTTCAAGTTTTGGCCCTGCACGAGGCAATATAGTCAAATTCAAGAAGGGATATCATGGGAATAGTAAGGCTCTTTGTGGTTTCATTCATTCTTTTGATGCTTTACGCCATGCTTGCCAGCTAGAAGCAAAAAAATCAATGCCCATGCCCATACCCATTTACATAACGAAATCTCTAGTTCATCTGTCTGATCAAAGCGTTGATCTTGTCCTCACGGTTACCAACTGTTCAAGTATTAGCAAGACGTTATTTACGTTAGGGGAGGGGAAACAAACCATCTCCTCCTTCAACGAAGTGCTTGAACTTTCTTGTGCGGAAACCACCAGTGGGGTTGCTGAGCTTGAATGGCCAGAGGAAGTTGGCGGCTTGCTTGAAGTTGGGGCCGACAGTGTAGATCTCGTGGATCAAGTCTTCCATGCAGACAATGCCGTACTTGCCGAGGCTTCCCTCAATGAGAGCGTTGTCGGTAAGGGCAATGCGTTGCTTGTTGATCTTACCGTATCCGCGCTTGTAGATGAGCTCACGGACGGTCTTCAGGTTGGGGTATCCGTAGGCGATCCATGGCTCAACGACCTTCAGCATCTCAAGGGTAGCCTTGGTCATGCGAACGAAGACACCGTTGTTGATCTGGAGAAGACGGAGGAGTTGGAGAATCTTGCGAGGCTTTGGTGCAATCTTGTTGATACTGTGTTGACGTTAGAGCGATATTGGGAATACGAGGCTGTTGTTGATAGCTTACCCCTTGATACGGACAACAAAGACCAACTTCTCCTCAGCTGGGATGTAGAAGGAACCATCCTGCTTGGCCAATCGGGCAAGACGGATCTTCTCGCGCTCAGCGTCACGGTACTCCTTCACATACTTCTCAGCACGCTTGAAGATGACAGCGCGCTTCTCCTTTTGAGCCTATCAAGGAAAGCAGTTAGCTATAAGCCCCGAGTCAAAATTCAAGAATACAGATGACATTGTCGATATCAATTCAGACCCGAAAGATAGTTAATTTGGACAACATCGATACCGAAGCATCTAGTCGCAAAATGGTGTTGTGCATCATAATATTCCTCCAATGTCACACTGCATTGAAATGAAATTCCGACTAACCTTGCGCTTCTTCTCGAGCTCGGCAGCTCTCTCCTCTCTGGCCTTCTCCTGGCTCTTGCGCTTCTTCAGGAGAGTCTCAGGGACGAGGATCTGGTCGGCGGTTGGGACGCTCCTGTGTCAAGTCAGTCTTATGTCCCGCATACAAAGTATGGAGAAGAGCGCCGAGTGGGAATTGCAGCTATAGCGCGGCATTCTCGCAGGTGGCTAACTCGATGGTAGATATATTTGATCAGTGAGATAGTCAGACATGATAGAGCAGCTCCCAATTCCTGTCAAGGCAGGTTGCTTCTTTCAATTGACCATTAACTCTCATCCGACAAGACCTCAGACTGATGTCTAAGAAAGATGCACGTCACGTTGATCGATACTGTTCGTAAACCGGGACAAGCGCCAGGATACTACTTTATCGTGTGCGGCAATGATTTTAAAGGAGAAGGCCAAAGCCTTCAACCTCAAGACCCCGTACTACGTCTCTCGTGATGCAAGCCAGCAAGGCCTAGATCGACGAGGGAGTAGCTCAGGACAAATCGAGCTGGCTGCCAAGTATCGGGCTGCTCAAGAGCTGATTCTCGATACATTGACACTCCAGCGAGAGGACAAACGACTATAGCCCCAACACAACCAACGATCAGCTCTTCGAGGGATATGGGAATGCATACGTCGTCTCGGTCTTCTTGGCGGCAGGCATCGTGGCGGTTGTCGATGTCGATTGTCGAAATGTCGAGATGCTGTCGTTAAAAAGTTCGAAGACGAGGAGAAATTTTGGGCAATTTGGAAGTGGAAGGGACTAGCGGTAGCGAGTTCCTAGGGCACGCTAAAACGGAGCTCGGACCGTAGTTTGATCACGTGGAAATACCCTCAACCCCATCCCTTTACGGACGAGCCCGCAAGGCTTCGAATACTCCGTAATATATCTCGCCATTCCATGATCCAAGAGGATATCAGGAGAAAGGAAAACAAAAAAGATGACAACAATTTATGCCTTAGGATCAAATGGTTCTGGACAACTCGGGATTGGTCACAAGGAAGATGTATCTGTACCGAAACCAGTCCTCTTCAATGGCTCATCTCCTGACAGAGTCACTCAATTAAAAGCAGGAGGTAACCACACACTTTTACTGTCATCTGGTATTCTGTATTGTGCAGGTGATCCAGCCAGCGGAGCATGTGGTTCCATTTCCGATTCCAACTCTCCAGGTTCTCGGTTTCGGCAGGCCCAGCTGCATATTGAAGAAGCTCCCTCAAGCAACCCACCAGTGATTCGGTTTTGTGCTGCTTCTTGGGACTCTTCTGTCATTGTCCAGCAAGATGAAAATGGTAGCGCAACCAAAGTCTACAGTTTCGGGACGGGAAACAAGGGTGAGTTGGGTACGGGAGAATTTCTCTTTCGTTCCTCAAAGGCCCAGCTCATAAAGGATTTTCCTCCTCCGGGACTAGAGGTGGTTGATCTTGCTGCATCCGTCAGTCATGTTGTTGCCGTCCTGAGTAATGGAGATGTCTATGGATGGGGAAGTGCCAGAAAGGGTCAATTGGGTCAACCTGATGGTATTATTTACTCTCCACGCAAGATCAGTGGGGTCGATTTCAAGGTCATTCGAGCTGTTTGTGGCAGAGAGTTCACGTATTTACTTGGGGAGCCGGAGGAAGGAAAGCATATTGTCTTGGGCTCCGACAAATGGAATGTGAGATCCTCGGCACCACCATCGGCACCTAAATGGAAGGACGTTGGTGCGAGCTGGGGCAGTATTTTCGTCCTACAAGATGATGGGAAATTGCTATCCTGGGGTAGAGATGATCACGGACAACTGAGTCCTCCCGGAATGCCGGCCTTGTCACAGATCGCGATTGGCAGCGAACACGCATTGGGTCTTACTTCAGAAGGAGATGTCCTTGCCTGGGGATGGGGCGAACACGGTAATTGTGGACCAAACACAACCGATGGGGACGTGAAGGGAAGATGGAATGTGATTGCTTCCTCAAAGTATCTACCTCCTGAGAGCAAAATCCTTGGTATTGGGGCAGGCTGTGCAACAAGTTGGATCTGCGTCAGCGGTTGACAGCCCTTCTCTGCCTTAAGCCATTACTCCAGCTTCGTCCTCGAATGACCTTCTTTCTGGCGCTGAATATTCTGCAAAATTGCATCTGGCGTCAATATTGCGGCAAATCGGTGCGCTTCCTGGATATAAGAGTCTGGAAGTGATGTTGACGAGTAGCCGTTGGATCTGACCTTCGACTTTGTAGGATTCAGATATCCGTCATCAATCGTCGAATATACCCCGGATCTGCAAATGTTAGATATTACCCATTTCCAAGACCCGGGACAAATTACCCCTGAAAGCCGTTGAGTCGGCGCTATACGCTGAGTAGATGGCAAAGAAGTATCCGCATTATTCTGGGCATTGATTCGGATATGGCTATTGATGTTCTGGCTCGGGGTCTCAGTGCCAGGATTCATAGTCGTTGTATCCTGTGATACACTGTCAGCTTTTTACTAAGCAACGGTAAATTTTGCATACAGTATTTCCACCTGCATCCCATAACAGCATCTCGTCTTCTTCCTCGTCATAGTTGACCGGATCCCATCTTCGATCCTCGTCTGCTTCAGGGAAGAAAAGGGCCTCCGACTGGATGCTGGGCTGGGGAGGTGGCGGAGATGGTCTCGTGACTTTACTTCTGGTGGCTTCACGGCTAATACTTGGAGCAGCGCTAGTTGGGGGAGGTGGCATTTCGGAGGTAGCAGCTCTCTTTGCCCCTGGTGTGGCTTCTAAGGGCTGTCTTGATGCAGGTCTCTTGGAGTTGGCTCGGGACGCATTCGGCGCGGGTGTGGCCGAAGCGCCTCGGTGTTCTCCAATTGTCATGAGTATGAACTCACTTAATATCCCGTCGTCGCTGTAGGTCAGCTGCATGGGACTAGACGGACGAGAATATAGAGCTTTGACGGTTGTGTTAGTAGTTCCAGCATGGGCAATAATAGACTTGAAATCCTTGACGCTGATCACAATGTGGAGCTTCTCTTCAACAGAGAAATCGCCAAATTGCAAAGTATCTATGGAAATTGTAGTGTGCAAAGGCTGCTTTAAGATCTCTGTCACGATACTTAGTATTAAAGGATCTGCTTGGGGTTTGATGCCTCACCATTGCCGGACATGATCTTCTCTGTATAGCTGGTAAGACTTACTCGACCATCCTCGGAATATATGTCAAGTTGTTCTGTTCCAGGCCCAAAATGCTCCACGAACTCCCGTAAAGTCTTGGACGAGATTGACCAGGTGTTATTCGCCGATTCCTTGACGAATAGAGCATGCATAGGGGAAACAGGCTCGAACGTCAAACGGTATGTTTTGAGGACTCCTTCAGAGCAGTATATATTAGACGAGAAAAGAAACCGAATAGAGACTCATCATACCATGTCTGCACACAAGCTTGATAACGAAACGACTCTTTGCTTTGCCTTCTCCGTCCTCTACAGAGATATCACATCTTTCAACAGCTGTGTCCTTCTCTCTCGTCGGGTCTGCCACCCGGCCCTTGAATACTGACAGCAACGCCTATGAAAATACTATCAGTCCATGTACAACCAATGCCAGCTAGCAATTTAAGAACTTAGATGACTAACTTTGTTATAAATCTTACAGTTAAATCTGTCCTTCGCCGGGTTACTATTAGAAGTTCCTTTGAATTGATATTTGGTGAAGAACTTCTTCCCAATCAATGTAAAAGAGGCATATGCTGATTTTGAGGAATTCAGAGCCGTCAAAACTAGCTGGATATCGATTAATTTGCGAGTCTTTCAAAAGAGAGGGGTGCAAAATACCTTATCATGGACTGCTTCTATGCATACCGCCTCGCTGAACTTTCCCAGGCATACAAGAGCATCGTGGAGCTTGCCTAAGGACTCGGGGCCGAGTGTGAAGCTCAAGACTGCCATGATGAATACTCGATATCCTACTATGAGAAGTCAAGGTAACACTTCTCAATCCACATGATCAGAATTCGAAGTTTGAATATAAATAAGAGGTTTCTCTCGTTGCTTCATGTGGTCCGTTACTGTGTGGTCGAGGAAATTGTTGATGCCTCACTCAGGCGTTCGGAAGCCGGAGCGCGTGCTAGAGGTGGCGGCGCGCGATTATCAACCCCGCGTTTCCCCAATACAGAAGATTATATCAACATCACGAGTTCCACGTAATTCTATGATTGGACTCTTATATTATGAAAGCTGTTACCTCTTAACAGCTTCCACATATAGTCAGCACCCTTGACTGGCATTGAATTACTTAATTGCAGCATGGTTGCTACTCTCCCAGCGGACGTGCTTGTCCTCATTTGTGAGGAGCTTGGAAATCGCCTGGATTTCAGAAGCCTCTTCAATTGTGCCTTGTCAGGGAAGTCTTTTGCTAGCCCAGCTATCTCATGGCTTTACAGGTTAGTCCTTTCTTCAATTCGCCTTCATAGAGTGTTGACTAAGAAGCTATAGAATTCACAATCAATCAGAATACTTTCGAAACGATGAGACCGATACCGAACTGCCAGGAACGCAAACTATGACATGGGAGGATGGCGTCGCTTTTCAGAAGCGATTCGCCTCCAAATGGGCCCTGCTGTGGAAGTCTATAATCCGATCAAGCCTTGGGAACACCGCATACCCCTACTGCCTATACATTCGGTCTCTAGATCTCCGCAATCTCGCCTCCCTCCTCGAAGATAGCCACTTCCGAGAACCCATTCTTGATACTTTCTTTGCCGGTGATATGACTGTGTTTTACAAATCTCAAGATACGCCCGTCAAGAAGAAGACTAGAAGTACAAAAACACGCCTTAATGTTGCCCCCATTCTCGACCTTGTTGGAGAATACATAACCAGCTATGTTAGCGATGCAGCAGATCGCAACAAGGCTATTGTTGCTCTTGAAGAGATTTCTGGCGATATCAGCACCACCGCGCTGTCAAGGTGGGCCAGTCGATTGTCTCGGCTTAAAACTATTACGCTTTATGACGGATCTGTTCTGAACGAAGACGTGGCAACTGTCATAAATAAACACTGTCCAAATTTTGATGACCTGACGTTCTGCTTTTGTCTGCGAGACAATGTCGATTCTGACATTGCTTCATTTTTCAGTGCGCTCAGATCGAACAGTCTCCAGTCGTTCACAGCTCTCAGCGCCCAGAGCATTGGCCCTCAAACATTCTCAGCGTTGAACAACCATTCGCGTTCATTAAAGGCACTGAAGCTAGACGATTTGAAGCCAGATGCGATCAGGAGCCTTTCTCTTCTTAAAGGATGCGAAGCTCTCGAGGCGCTGGATCTTCAGGACGCCGATGGCTTCATCAACCTGGAAGCAACCGAAAACGATATATTTCTCGAAATCCTCGCCTGGCTTGGGCGTTGTGAACGACTCAAAGAGTTCTGTCTCAAAAAGTTCTTAAGCGCCCCAGCAATATTGACAGACCTCTGCCTGCGTAACAATATTAGACTCCGAAGACTCGAGTTGGTTGAGTATAGCCTGGTCAACAACCAGCGCTTTCACCAGGCAATGTCACATCAGACCAGTCTGGAATCACTGATATTACGTGCTGATGCCGAAGGCGCCTTCCGGGATGATATCGACACGTTGGTGTCCTGCATCTCACAACTAACCAACCTCACAGAGCTAGACCTGTGTGAAACATCGGACTATTTCCGCAGCCCTGAAATCAGTCGACTTGCGTCGAGTCTGCCGAATCTGGAGAAGTTCTCGTTCAGCGGCTACGATGTGACGGATGCCATATGGCCTTCCATTTCGGGTCTCCGTCACCTTCGCGCACTCAATGCTCACGCCGTCACGTCCTTTACTTACGATGGCCTCCTCGACTATATCTCGACTCTCCAACCGACGAATCAAGGACTTGTCCTGTCGGTGATGAGCCAGAGGCTGGACTATGACCTCAGCGATAGACAGAAGGCCACGATCCAAGAGAGAATCGTGGCGAAAGTGGATGGCAGATTCGAGTTCGTTTTGTTTAGAGAGACTGACTCTGACTTCGACTCTGGTTCGGATTGAAGGACCCTTTCTGTCTGGTGTTTTGGTTACCAGCTTATTGGATAGAGGTGTACATAGACGCGGGATTAATGATTAATGGCTAGCCTGAGACTTGGATATCAGGGGAAGGACGGATTCATTGGGCGTATAGTGTGTAAATTTGAACCCGAGGACATAACGAAGAATATGTATGAGCCAATGAAGGGAAATGCTGCCTAGTATCTATTTGTTACTTGAAGGAGTTTCTTTGAAAGTGCAGGCTGAATCACCGAGTTGAGCGGGATCTCTTGTAATTGAACAACACCACTAGCGTTGAAATGCAAGAGGCCAATTGCTGAGTTCGTTCCAGTCACTCACAATCCTCGATGGCACCTACCTGGTACTCACACAGCCTTGGTGCACGACAATCAAGAATTTGTCGACAAAATCTGTGATACATTGAGCAACTTCGAATGGAGCATCTACAGACATAAACTCCCGGAGCCTTGAACCATCACCATCACCCCTCTGCTTTCCGCGTATTCTGCTTTCCGCGTATTGCCTTAGACTCCAGGTCTCTCCAGCAGCTTGATTGTATCCGGCTGGCTGGGAATTGTCAAGACATTGACGGCAGGTAATTGAGACGCGGATCCACGGGAGCAAATCATTGTCATCTAGACGCCGCTGTGCTTTGGGTTATCCGACAGAGCCTCGGGTTGGCCATGGCCATCCCCGAATGCTCTATCAAGGCCCTTGCTTCTCATCCTCTCCAGGGGCACCCTTCTCAGCAGCCTCCTTGGCCTTGGCTTCCTCCAAGAGGCGATATTTCCTCTTACTCTTCTTCACGGCGCTGCTCTTCTTCTTCCTCTTTGTCTCCGCGACCACCGCAGCCCTACTCTCTTTGCCCTTCTCTAGGAGCTCCACGCGCTCTGCCAGCAGCTGCCTCGCCAGCTTCCTGTTCTGGGTCCGCGATCGTGTGGCCTGCACTTTGAGAACGAGGCCGGTGGGGATGTGCTTCAACTGGACGGCCGAGGAGGTCTTGTTCTGTTTTCGGCTGTCCGTTAGCCAAACGCCCCTCTAACCTCATGTCCGGGGTTCACAAGAGGGGAATAGTATTAAGCGGCACTCACGATCTTCTGGCCTCCAGGACCGCTGCCCTTGAGAAAGGCCTCGGTGAACTCGTCCTCACTCAGAGGCGCGGGGCGATCGGGCATCTTCTTGGCGCATGCTGGCGTGGACACCGCAAGGGCGCGTCGGGGGACGGATGCGGTCAGGACATGATCGGAGACACGACGTCGAGCGCTTCTAAGGGCAGGGAGAATGGCTCGGATCATGGTACATGGTGTGGATGAGGTTAGCCGTGTTGAGTTGTCTGGACTCTGGGCTCTGGCTCTGTCTCTGGCCAAGGACCGTAACTTAGAAGGTTAACCGCGTGGAGGCTAGTGGGTAAGGTACCGAGGCTGGCGGGATCAACGAGGTTATGCAAGGTTCATTATTCCCTTGGGAACACTGACTTATACACGATCGGTTAGTTATGCAGACAGCGGCAACAGGGCAGTGCACAGGCACAGGGTCCCGTGCCGTCGGGGCTAGGCCCGTTTCAGGCACACTAGGACCACGATGTACACGACTGGGACAGTTACTGCGCTGGCCAACGCTGGTCAGTGACGCTGCTTCGGAGAGAGGACGCGCAGTCTCCCCGATTGATTGATTCGAATCTTCCCCACAACGGACAAGCTCCACGAGTCTCCTCTCCCTCCCTCCCTCGTGCTGCTCGACCTCTTCCCCCCCCCCTGCGAAAGGTCCAAACCCCCATTGTCACTCCCTTTCTCTTTCTCTTTCTCCGTCTCCATCTCCATCTCCATCTTCTCTTTTTCTTTTCGCCCTCCCACCTCAGTTATCTACAGCCTCACTGTGTCGAATCTTCGTCTTCTCTCAACCCCAGAACCTCACTCCTCTCGCCCCCCCTGCCTCACGAAATTCTCCCACCGCCATGTCCATGTTCGCCTCCACCTTCCGCTGGCTGCAGAGGAAGCGCTATCAGTACGAGGTTTGCCCTCCCGCCTCTAGTCCTTGAGCCGCAGATCCTGACAGCCCGCAGGTCACCTTCTCCCTCTACATGTTGACGCCGACCGAGAAATTCATCTTCAGTAAGCCCTCCATGCCATACCGAACACAATACCGCCTTCGCCAAAAGCCCTCTCTTGCCCCTTTTGTCTGATCGCGTGCTCCGCCGCCACCTCGCCCTCCCACTCGCCCCCCCCTCCCAAGACGGAAGAAAAAAAATATATATATACCCCTACTCACCAGAACCGCCTTAGATTCTTTCCTCTTCCTCTTCTTCAGCATGATCATCATCGCCATGACCCTGTATCTGCCACAACATCTCGCCTTCCTCACCAACCGCGCCTGGTTCTACTACAACGGCGAGGAGAGCGCCAGGGCTGCCGTCCAACCCATGCTGGAGAGCGCTACCACCACCATTCTGCTCGAGAAGGTTAAAGAGACGCTCGCTGCCCACGCCGGGAGCGTGGGCGCTGCCTCGGTCGTGTCCGATGCGGGCAGAGAGTTATAGGCCCGTCTCCGCCCTTGGAGCGGGAGGCGGTCGAGGGCATGATTTTGTACGATATGCGTAGTGTGATTAGCGAGGGACGGAGTCTAGTCGGAGCGTCCTTCTTCTAGCTACGGAGGGTATCTGGTCTTTTTCTGTTGCCATGGTTTTTTTTGGGAGTTGGGCGTGTGTGTGTGCCGCTAGAACGGGGTTTGAATGATAAAAATACCTAAGGATAGTTGCAAGAGCAATTTCATCGCATGTTGGACTTTTTACATACAAGGATGAGATCTTCCGTTTCGGAATATCGAGGATCTCGGGTATGCATATAAGGTACTCGTGAACAGCGGCGCAATATGTTTAAGGTACCTGAGATTATCATGAATCTGAAGCGCAGTCAAATCGACTAGTATCTGCCGCACCAACCAACCAAACACATTTAACTCCAATCCTAAGCCATGTTCTCCCTCGCAGTCATCAAGTGTTTCATAGTATTGTACATCAACTCCCCCACGCCAACGACGCCGCTCTTCTCCAGGTGCCGCAACACGCCCAGTCGATAATCGGCCCACGACAGCCTCAGGCCGGCATCGCGCTCGAGCTGCCTCAACGAGGCCTGGGTCACGGGGCCCGCATGGCGGACCTCGATGGTGCTCGGGTCCGCCTGATCCTCGAGCTCGCGCACGTAGGCGATGGCGGGACGGCAGAGGACGGGGGAGAAGGAGAGGCTGAACAGGGCCGGGAGGGAGAGCGAGGTGTCGAGGCCGGCGACGTAGCGCGCGAGGAGGGCGGTGGTGGGCGCGGGCAGGAGGCAGCCGAGAGCGTTGGTATCCGACGTGTTGAAGGCGCGAGACCGCCAGATGCAGTTGCAGATGTCCATGAGGAAGCCGTTGAAATGGTTGACGTATTCGCGGGGGTAGGGCGGGGGATCGGGGACGGGGGACTTGGTGGAGGACATGGCGTGTTCGAAGGCGCGCTTGTAGAAGGCGAGGATGGAGCAGAGGCGGCTGAGCGTGCTGAGGGAGGGGGTGAAGAAGAGGGTGTAGATCAATTCGGTGGGGGGGATGATGATGCGGGCTGTAGCGCTTGCTTCGGGATGGGAAAGGAGAGACGCGATGGTCTCGTAGAAAGTGAGGACTGTTGAGCAAGTGGTGATGGTTAAGGAGCTTTGGAGAATGGTGAGGGCGAGGACGTTGGCGTGGTCTATCAGAGAACTGATAGCCGGCCCGTCTTGGGGGGACTGTTGATCTTGGGAGATGAGAGATGTTGTCCACTGGCGAAGAATATTAGTATAGAAGGTAAGGATAGCAAGTTTTGACTCGGTCGAATTGTCCAAGATAGCCTCTTCGAGTGGTTCAAAAAGACTCTGGTAAAGTTCTAGATGTGTCAGTGGTAGTCTTCGTGGCTGTTTCAGGGTACGTACCTTCAAATGGACCTATAGGAACATAAGCTAGAAGATCGAGAATGATCTGTCGACCTGTGGAACCATCCCAAGAAGAAATCATGGACTTGAGGTATGTTAAACAAGCCGGCGGCAGTCGCTAAGACCCATCAGCATCAGCTACGGAGCATCCTGCAGAGAGTATACCTTTGTATATCGTGTGTACTCTCGAATTGCTTCAAGCATGTCCAGAATGTTGCCCTCAGCCGAACTTGGATTTTCCAGCTGATCCTCGAAGAATGCTAACAGCCAGTTGTCGATCCGCCGCGCGGTGCTTTCTGAGGATTTAAGCTGTAGGAACTTCTGTAATAGAGGATCACCTATAGCTGCCACCAATTGATTCGGCAACTCGATCCTCTCAAGGTGCCGCACAAAATCGCTCACATTTTCAATCTCCTCTAGAGTGACGGACGACTATATTGTTAGCTCATAATCAAGTTAATAGACATGGCCCACTTACCTCCTGAGCATGCGAGGTGTGCACTTCTGGTATCAGAGAAGATGTGCTATGCTTTCCTCTCGCTGTTCTCCGAGTGACCCTGAAACTCCGCTGTTCAGGCGGTAGAGTGTCTTGTGTTTTCTTCAGGTGGGTCTCTTGTATTTCCCCAAGTCTTTGACGCCATTCATGGTTTGGATGCTGAGCCTCGTTTAGAAAAGTATTCCATCGAGAACGCTTGAGCGGCTTACCGTGAATACTGACGCCCGTCCAGAAGTCACCTCACCTACAATCACATCTGGATAATAGTCCTTGTAGACCCTCATCAGTCCAACAAGGGGTGGGTCGTTCCCCGCCTGCCGTGTCAACTCCATGCTTCAAACCCATTAGCATCGACGTGATAGACTCTTTTCAGATCCATAAACTCACAGTACTTGAATCCTGAATGGCCTGACATGCTTGCGCCGTGTGATCAGGGATAGCACGTGACATAATTGGGGTCTGGAATAAGGTAGTGAGCATTGCTCTCAGAAGCATCAAATGGGGCATACCTAATGGCAATGGTATCAAGGAGATTAAACAGGACACTGTAGAGACGTGATAATACTCTCTGGTTTTCGAGGACATCATAAACCATGACCAACCACTTTAACAGGGCTGCTTGGGTTGAATAGGAAGGTTTGGCCCTACCATGACCGAGGCTGCTGAGAACCTTGACAACGATGCCATCTGGAACTTTGCTCGCGGGATACAGATTCCTGATCAGGCTGCCAAGGCTCCCTTGGTCGAGTTGATGGGGTCGAGTGATAATGTCGACAAGCTGATCCAGGGATGCATTGGGGAGGCCATGTTCATATGCGTACGAGCAGACCCTTTCCACGACGCCTGAAACCTTGACGGCTCTCTGCTTTGCAGGTATCGAAGCAGCTATAACGGGTGTAAGCGCTCGTGCACGGAATAGTACTTGATGGCGTAGGGACGACGCGTGTCTTACCGTTTTCCAAGTCGGCGAGCAGGTCGACGATGCTCTCGTCGCGTTCTGGCCGTTCTGCCATGGTTGCAGAAATAGCTCCTAACGCCTCAACCAAGGTTTGCAGCGCGTAGATTCCTCCGAGTCTTTGACAGCCCAGTCAGCCGGGCCACGCGTGGGCTTTTCTGTGGAAGGATTCTATTAATACAGACTACGGTAACAAGCGACGCGACACGCCCTCCCCTTTTACACAGTCCTTCTATTTCCACCCGACTATTCTTCGATTAGGAATGTAGCACAGCACGCCTGGGTGATTGAGAGCGACTCGACCACGAGCCAATGTTCATCAAGGGCTGAAGCCTTGGATCGCTGAAACCAATCAAGCCTCCCAGCCTCGGGAATATTCCCATAGCCTCGCGCGCGCACTTTCAATTGCCGAAACGGCTCCTCCTGGCTGCTATTCGCTGTGGCTTCCCGCCAGAGGCAATCATTCTCAAATCTCTCTTGTCAGATTGTAAAGGTCAGGCTGAATGATACATCTCCTAGGATACGGTTATTATCTTCAATGGTTCGCAGGTTTTCAGGGCATTGGTACTGGAGGCTCAGTGCACGTGACCTAGCCTCTGAAACGGACAGAAAGCGCGGCGAGAGACTTCCTAACCAGCTGGGGCAATGATAACAAACTCTAGATTCTTATTGTTATATCTTTTATACTAAGCTGCCTACCTACTACCTAGGTCTCTATTATTATCAAAATTTTGGAAGCCCGACGGACGCCTTCCATGCGTCGTAGCCGCCGAGGCGTTTGCACTAGGACTATTCTGGGCGCTGAAGAATGACGCGCTTCGATATCCTTGACAGAATGGCCAGGTCAGGGTTCCTCTCTTTCATTAACGGTCAGGCTGAGTACTGTCACTGAGGAGTTCCTATAGGTAGGTACATAGATATACACAAATGTTTGTAGGTCATCGACTACGGAAACAACAGTGACATACTCGAGTCTCAAGTCTCAAAAGAAGTCTGTCAATAAAGACATCCGCAATCTCGCAAGTCGCGAACAGTCTGCAGACCACTGCAGAATTCCAGACGCGAAGTGTTTCTGCCCCTCGGGAGTGGTGATACGCATGGCGCAGATCTATTCTTACGGGGAGTACTCGAGTACAGTGTAGCGGAGTAAGCAGGGTAGCTGGATCTTCTAGACCGCTTAGGCCGCTTCGTGAACCTGTCCCCTGCTACACGCGACGGCCTTGGAGAAATCTAGGCCAATCATCATGGCTATGGCGTCTGCCCTGGGCTTTTTTTGGAACGACCAATACTAAAACAGCTAACACGGGTCATGAACCGCTCGGCTAACAGTAACCATCCTTATGTGGACTAGGCGGCCTCGACCGCTGCCGCCCCCCGCGGGCCCTGACAAGCGGCTGTCTTGTTCTTGAATTAGATCTCGCAAATCTGCATTCTGCAGTGGCCTGCCAAAGATGATGGGCCCAGGGCTCCCCGTTTCTGATATCAGTCTATCAAAGTATAAGAGTACCTCGAATCCCACCAGTGTGGTCGTCTGTGCCCCTGTCAATCATATATATCTACGATCTGCACACTCTCTCATCTATATATCCTCCCTCTTCCATTCTTCTTCCCTCCTGTTCCTGTTCGGCATTTCTTTCTCCTTTCTCCTTTCTTCTCTTCTATTTCCATTTCCATTCTTCGTATTTATCCCCCACCTTGTTCCCATCATTTTTTTCTTACTTCTTTCACCCCGACCCTCAGCATGTTCTCCAGATTATGGGTAGCCGCTGCGCTGTACGCCGTTGCTCTTTCCGCCCCGACCTATCCCTACTCGACCGGAGCCGCTGAGCGATCCGCGGAGATGGGAGTGTTATCAGAGTACTTTCAAATGTTGGCATCCAAAGTCCAAGCAGGGAAGAATATGGCAGAGGCGCCTGTGTGCGATCTTAGCAAAGCCGTTATGCCAGTTGCTTGTAAGTCATTTCAGCGGCATAAGTTCTTTATCAGAAACTAATATAGCCACTTCCAATAGCCACAACCCCTCTACCACCACCATCTGCAGGCCTCACATTGAAGCATGTGGCCATCGGTCGAGGGACCCAAAACTACACTTGTGGTACGGATGCGAGCGCCGCACCGTTCGCTGTCGGCGCCATGGCAACCCTCTACAACTCAACATGCGTGGCATCAACTTATCCCGATCTTCTCTCTGTCCTTCCAAATGTGGCTCTTCAATTTGATCTCACTGATGTAAACCAAGCCTCTCTATCACCAACCAACCTCCTCATCAGCGGTCACCACTACTTCCAAAACCTCACTACCCCCACATTCAACCTTGACACAGCAGCGATGGACATAGGTTTCGCACCTTGTTCAAAGAACAATTCCGTCCCAGCTCCAGCAGGCTCGCCCCAGGGACAGGGTGGCGTTGGCCATGGATCGGTTGCTTGGTTGAAGCTGATCGCAGAAGATGGGGCTACTGGTGACTTGGAAGAAGTTTACCGAGTCAACACCGCTGGAGGAAATCCACCGGCGACTTGCGCCGGGATGCCTGCTGCTTTTGAGGTACAATACGCTGCTGAGTAAGTCATCCATTCATGTTATGCATTCACATCAACTGACTATTGGTACAGGTATTGGTTCTTTAAGAAGGCCTAGAAAATACTAGACGGTTGGTAGAAGACTTGTTTGGTTCACTTCACATACCCCTGGGGGCTTCGCTGGCTATGTGGCGTTTAGGGGCAATATTATCTATATGCTGTTACGATTTGGGTTCCTGGCTGGATCAGCAAAGAGGATAAAAACGGCTGAAATGATTGTAATTGTTCACTTGGGGCTTTGGTAGAAATGGGCAGAACTAATGCATGGGAATTATTGGCACTGCCGTCACAGCAGATATCACATCGTACCTGGTGAAGTCGAGTGACATACTTTGAAACACCATCTTGGCTTATATATTGTCTGCTTATCTAGATGCCGCGTTTGCTTGCACACGCACACACACGAAACCTCACCCCTCTCAAAAGCCACTCCGAAGACGCGGCCAAACTTTTCATCATACCCAGTCGACATCAAAGCATCACATCCTTGATAACAATGCAAATCTTGGTGAGGCTTACATTCTTCTTCTAGGAATCATTACAGCTCCGCATATTCTGAAACTACACACGTTCATGACAGAGCGGGGTGATCAAACGACCGGGGGGCGGCAGGCGAACGATAAGACTTGGGGAAGGCGGGGGTTTGCTCGGATAGTGTACTGTACCCCTTTATCACTGAGAGGGCACAGCATGCATGCTTGTGTGTTTTGACAGCAGAAACAAAACATTGCCTAGGTACCTACGTACTTACCTATCTACCTACCCACATCCCTAGGTATCTCGTTTACCAAGGTTATCACGAGGGATCGGGGTTTCGAACAGCGGCATATGCAGGAGTCGAACTCGACAGAGCTTCGAGTATCAGACTCGAACGCCAACAGTTGGTTTAAGTCCCGGAAACCTTGAACAGTGCTCGGTCTCCTGCGTGGGAGAGGAATAGGGAATAGGTAGGGAATAGGTAGGGATCTTGAGAGATGTTGTGACGGGTGGAGAAGACCATATGATGATTCTCGTGATTCTCATAATCCTGGTGAGGATTGGGAGAGGAGTGGGGCATTTGGTCTGAGCTTGAAGTCGCGAGGTTTCAAGCCTTTGCCAAGGGAAACAATGCTTTGGCGTTGCATTAAACTAAAGATTGCTGATCTGGGTGATCGCATATGGGGTTTGAGGAAGGCCGGGAGTAGTGAGGAGGTGAAGTACTTCATTGGCACGTGAGAAGAAAGGTTCTGTAGCACAATCGCAAAGCTTGGAAGAGTGGCAACTTGAAATACAGTGCCCTGGATTATCAGGCGAGACAGCCCTTTTTGTTGCACATCGCAAAAATCTCTGAGAGTCCCTTGAAGAACCTACCTGTAGGATAAGGCACGTGAAGTAGTACCCCAGGTTATCGGAAGGTTTTGTCGCACATCGCAAAATTCTGTGCAGGATCTTTGTAGAACCTAAACAGTGAGGTACAGGTACCTTAAGGTAAGGTACGATAAGGTGGTTGGCGGCGAGCTATTCTGCCGGCTTCCCTTATCACAAATCCCCCTCGTCACAGAAGGGGAAAGTCACGGGGTTAGAACGCGGCAGCGCGTCTTCCCGCTTGTTTGCAGTCAGCAATTGCAGTCAGCAACCAGGCCTCACAACAACCTCCCATAGCATCCCTATGAGTAAAGAGAACACCGATATTTATGGCCCTTTAACTGACCTCTTTAACGCGGCCAATTCTTTGAAATTGGATATTTTCCTGTCCTTCCTTGACTGTGGGCGCAAAACCTGTTAGCTACAACAATGAGCGCGCCGATCACTTCAGATACAACGCTCTTGACAGAGCATTTAACCTATAGACCAGCGGTCAGTTACCATTCGTCCAGCCTTTTGCTACTCTATACATGCTGACTATCTGCGAAAAGGCCTTGATCGATGATATAATAAATAGCATAAACACCCTCGCGTTCAAAGCGACCGATGCCGTCGAGAAAGGCCTCCTCTCCGCCGACCCAGCCAATCTAGGCTTTCAAATCCCCCCTCAAACCTCTCCCGAAGCCGAAGAAGCCGCCATAGCGATCCAAGAGAAAGCGAAGCTCGAGATCGAGAACGGGGTGCATCAACTAGAAACGCTGCTCGAGGCCAAAATCGACAAGAATTTTGATAAATTAGAGGTGTGGGCATTGAGGAACGTCTTGAGCGTGCCCCCGGAAGTCAGGAACTGGGTACGGTTGAGTCATTACGAGGGATTGAACTTTACACACGACGCCGATGCGCCGAGTAGTGAGTCGATTGCGCTCCAGCGGAGGAAACTGAGGGAGACACAGAAGTTGCATTCGTTGCTGCTGGCCGAAACAGCGAAAAATGAAGCTACGATCTCATCACTGAAGGCGTTGCTTTCCAACCAAGTCCCAAAAACGGAGCCCAAGGATGATGCAGAGCCGGAATATCCTACTTTTGCGTTCTTGCAGAATAGGGGTGATTTGACGGGCGATGGATCGCATCCCATCAGCACAACTGCCTCATTCGCATTATCACAATTGCCGGCTTTGAAGGCATTACTGCAGAACTTGAAACCGCGGCTAAAGAACTTGGCAAATGGTGACGACAAGCAGGGTCTGGTTGGGGAGGAAGAAAAGAGCTGGAGGAGGCAGAGATTAGAATTCGTGGAAAAGGAGACAAGAAGGCACCTGGAGAACGTACGGGGCCTGGAATTGGGCGAGATGGGAGAGGTTATAGATGGCGAATGGCAAAAAGAAGGAAGGCGACTTGGGAAAGGTGAAGTGGAGGACCTGGAACGAGTTGTGGGAATGGTTGGCGGAGGGGATGCTAAGGGTGAGAGTGTGTAAAACTCCATTTAGAATGCTTTGCAGTCCGGGAATAGGCGTTTTTGGAATACCAGGAGGACAGTTTAGGTTAAGGAGAACAGGGGAATACTTGGTGGAAAGATATCAAGGACAAGGACGATAGCAACCGGGCGAATACCAACAAACACCCAACTAGATTCACTAGTATGAACTTAGAACTAATAATTCTGATATACGACTAGCATCAGGATCCATTATATCTACCTTAGTACCTAGCTGTACAATTTTAGAGCAGTATTCAAGCAGAGTTCACGCCACAGGCGTCAATCCAACTGTATCAGCTTCGTCACAAGCCCATGAAAGCGCACTACGTTCATCACTAATCTTTGTTAACACATTAATACGACCTCAAGAGTAGGTGGTTGTCTACAGGTGTCTACTCCCTACAACCCGGAGTAAAGCAGTTTGGTCCTTTCCGTCTGGTTCCTAGGCATCGAGGTGGTTTAGACTTTTTTCTAAATGTTTATAAGCGGATGTCCAACATCCTAGATAGTATTGCTTCAGTAATACCAAGGAAAACGCTTGTTAGAATGTCGTAGGATAGTGATATCGGATAGATATTGAGTTTAATAGGCGTCCCGTCATCTACAGATGACACACATTCTCAATTGCGGCATCTGTGATCGTGGCATCCGTGGTTTGGAGATACTGGTCCAATAAACCCTATTGCTTTGATCAGAAGGCTAGTTGCCATGTTCTGCCTGGTTCTTGTGAACTCACCCAGTCGATGCTCTCAGATCCGTCGATCATCTGTGACATAGCATCTGCGTAAGGCAGCTCTGAATCGACAACTAGATCTGTGTCCACAGATGAAACATCATGCAGGGCGAAAAGACCAACGTCGTTCTCTGCCACCTTTTTGATCATCAGATCAAGGGCGAGTGCTGCAATGTGCGCCTCAGGAGAAGCTACACTGTTAAGTGCCCATATTCGTTGAGACGTCTGGAGGGCTCGGTACTCTCTGCCAGCAAGCTGCGAATAATCCCCTACTTCGCTTGAGGCTCCCCTTGGGGATCGCATGCGGACGGATAGATCCAGACAGATCACCATGGCGGCCAAAAGAAAATCATGTACGGGCAATGAAAAGATCATCCACCGGTCCTCGTATAACCGCCCCCCGGACTCACATGCCTTGTGCAGATCTGCCTGGCGGGAAAGAATATCGAGAGCTGCTACAACGCAAGCGTACCGTGAGGGTTCGAAGCTAGGGCTTTGTAGTTCATAACTGATGTATCGTCGGTGAAGGACGATGAGTCCCTTTAGGTAAAGGAGCTCTATTGTGCAGCGTTGAAATATAAGAGAAGAGTGGTCTATGAAGGAGCGGTTGACATCTCGTCGCTTCAAGGGGTCCGGGACCATGCTGTATACCTGGTTCATTTCAGTATCTAGCACAATTGTTTTTTCGTAAGCCGGAATTGAGAGCGACTGTGTATGGGCAACAATCTTTTTGAAGACGCCCATCACGCCGGCTTTGACAATAGTGTAAAGAACCGGCGTGTGCTCAGAAAGAGGCCTCGATGGTGGCAGTGCTGTCATGTCAACATAGAGATCAGAGTACTCCAAGTTTCTCGGGACCTCAGTGTCGCAGAACTCAGTTGGTATCATGCTTGGGAACCCCATTTGGAAAGACATCAATGCATCCACTTGGAATATGTTAAGCCATACTCGTCGCCGCATCTCGCCGTTGAAAGGAGAGATTCCAGCTAGGCTGCTTGGGTCACGGTGATAACCCATGCGAAATGCTAATCGAATAATGGTGCCCATTTCAAACCACAGATCGACAGGGAGAGCGTCGTTGCTCAAAAAACAACTCTGGAGATGGAGTATAAGCGCCTCAAGTGCATGTGCATTAGCGGTGGCATAACGCCCAAGAACGAGACACTGTACTACTCTTTGTTGTAGTACCCTTATCGAGGGGATCGACCCATCGGGGTCTATTATGTTCGATATCCGGCGAAGGCTTGCTGTGATGCTGAGAACAGAGAACAGAAGGGCTGTCCAAAGCGGCGGTGCTGTCGACGGTGACTCCCAGAATGCTGCATACTATAGACCCTCTGTGAGTTACTGCCGCATATGTGACAAAAGTGTAAGACTTACCTCATCTTGAAATTTGGCTGGATGTATAATGCCTTGGCAGGCGTCCGAGTTAATGGCACAATTCAGCTGACGTTGGATGTCTTTATCTTACCTAGAACCATGAACCGGGAATTAAAATACCAAGAGAGTAGCATATCGCATATGGGTTGAGATGGCAACGAGCTTAGAATGTCGTCAAGGCTCGAACTATGGTTTGAGCCAAATAGAAGACTGGCGTCTGATACCATGTGATCCATATCAAAACGTGTCTTGTTCTGTGATATAGGTTGATTTGACACGGATAAGTGCTCTCGAACCTCCTTGATGTCGTCCAAGATCGACAGCCAATGGCTAGGGTCAATGTAGTTTACTTGACCGTCGCCAGTCTCCTGAAGATGAGGGGCTTCTGGGGTAAGCACATTTTCTGCTCTATCTGAACTGCTAAGAGCTGAACCCTGCTTTGCAGACCAATTGTCGTGTTCGGCTGATGATGCGATAATCTCACCGTCTTCTATGGTGGGTTCACTTTCACTAAGTAGCCCAGGTTGGATGACCGCGTCGCCAGACAGAAAGGAAGACACTAAATTCTCAAGGGCGTTCAGTCTGTCTTTTATATCGCGCGGTTTGGAGGGTCCAGGTTTGCTTCGACTGGCATTGGCCGTATAGTTACAAAGTGAAGACTTGTCTCTCCTCTTGCAGGCATCGCATGGCAAACCGCGATTACACTTCAGTCTGTAGATACATATGTGAGCACGTCTTGGCCGTGATATTCGGGGGACAGGAATTTAGTATACTTTCGAGTCCGACATGGCTCGCAGGAAACAGGCGGCCGATTTCGTTTTTCCACCTTCCTAAGGCCCGCATCCATGGTAGCCATAGAAGCGTAGACAAAATTGCTGTCTAAAGTTTCGTTTTTCCCACACGACAATTATATGAGCGGGTGGTAAGAAGCTTTGCAACTGGAAGATGTCAGTGCCTGTACCTGGTGGCAAGGCACAAGGTCGCGGAGATATTAACTCCGCCGAGCAGACAGAGATCCAGTGTGCTACCCCCGAAACAATCAGCGTCCTTCAGTTCCCCTCCAAGTTTTGTGTTGATGTTGCACATATGGCTAACCAAAGGACATATTAAGTCCGTGTAAGTTGAAATGCTCAAGTGAGTGCCCCTCCTTCATAAGCCAAGGTAATATAAAATGGCTTCCTGGCATATTTCTCATTTATCTCGGCTCCTCTAAACTCAAAGACTCTTGATATACCTTCGGCAAGAATCCAAACTCACAGGCCGCCATGTCTGTCCGCTCAGCAATTCACGGGACTAGCTCCGTCATCATTTCAAACCTTTTCGTGAAGCTCCCCGTCCCGATTGGAAATTCAGAGCTGTCAAATCAAACCTTCATTGTGACCGGCGCTAACACTGGCCTTGGATTTGAAGCCAGCCGTCACTTATCACGACTCGGAGTAGGAAAGTTGATCATGGCTGTACGGACTCCTGCCAAAGGCGCCGACGCGAAGAAAAGGATTCTCAATTCAACTAGTCGACCAGAGTCGTCTATTGAAGTTTGGCCCATCGATATGGACAGCTACGATTCCATCAAGGATTTCGCGGCTCGTGCCTCTCAGCTTCCACGCCTTGATGGCGTGTTAGCCAACGCTGGTATCATGACCACCAATTTTGGCTTGAGTGAACTCAACGAAAAGACTCTCAATGTCAACGTCATCAGTACCTTTTTGTTGTATCTGCTTCTCCTGCCGAAAATGCGCGAATCCGGGCAGCAGACAGGACATATCTGCCGCTATGTGATCCCCAACAGCGCGTTACATTATATGGCCCCACTAGCAGAGCTAGATCCTAACAACCAAAGCATCATTGACCGGCTGAACGATCCCCAGAAAGCTGACATGGCTGGTCGATACCCTCTGAGCAAATTGCTCGTTATCTACGCTGTGCGTGAGCTCGCTGAGAGGTCCCGCTCCTCGGGCAGGGGATCATGCATCATCAACACGCCGAATCCAAGTTTCTGCAAGTCCAACTTGGCAAGCGAAGAACAAGAAAACTACGGATTTAGAATTATGGAGAAGCTCTTAGCCCGCTCCACTGAAGAAGGTAGCCGCGCTCTGGTTCACGGTCTGCTGGCGGGCCAAGAAAGCAATGGCCAGTATATATCAGACTGCCATGTCGAGATGTAAGTATTTCCACGCCATTTTTGTTACGTTACCTTTGCCTAACTGCCACTTAAAGCCCTGCACGCCACGTCACCGGAAAATGGGGTCAACAGGTACAGAAGAAGTTTTTCAACGAGCTTCTCCAGAAGCTGGAAAAGATCCAACCAGGTATCTCGTCGAATATCTGAAGTCTCCTGATGATAACGCAACCATATCCTACACGAAGTAGCTTCTTTAAGGGTGATATAATAGTGTATGTTGCAGGGAAAGTGGACTCATTGTATAAGCCGCGTAACTTTTGACGGCTTGTTGTTGCGGCAATACCGAATCCAGAGCCTTCCAGCTTACTTTCTTCAGCTCTTCAAGGGTTCGTCAACGATTCTTCGGCGTTTCAAGGACTTATTCAAATCCAGCTCACTATTCGATTCAAATCACACTCGTTAGAAACACTATATATACGGGGATCCGTCCCTACTTTCATAAAAATAGAGCACTTTCACTCGGCTGGGGATACACTCGCACCCACTAACCCCAGGGATGCTTTTCAGGCCAGTGGCAGTGGGGGAGCCAGCGTAGGGAACGTGTCAGTGTTGTACAATGGGGATGCCATAGCATTTAGCTGGCGCTGGCGTGGTGTCGCTGTAAAGTAAAGCTTGAAGGCGTCCGAGGACCACCGACCCAACAACCGAATCTCATGGTGCAGCATGCCAAAATCGGAGATATGCTGGGCCGCCCCGCGACGGAAGCTGTGACCAGTCCAGTTGCGGGGGTTACAGCCTGTTTCGAGGAAGCTTGGACATAGCTGTTCTGAAGCTTTCTTGGTAAAACCTTTGCCGGTGCCCAAGTTGAACAGAGGGTTGTTCGGAGGCTGAGGGTCCCTCTGGAAGAGCGCCAGCATAGCCCACATAAAGTGGGGTCCTTACTTGGGCAATGATGATACGTACGCCAGTGTCTTCGACGTCGGTCTTGCTTGACTTGAGTGTGAGGGTTAGAGACTCAAAGTTCGGAGCGAATTGGACGTCGCCACGGGGCCGGTCCTTTTTGGTAGAGCGGTAGAGGCTTTTGGCCTCCTTGAGAAGACGACGTATATGGGCGTTGTGAAAAATGGAAGTGTCCCAATTGCGGTCAACACAGTAAGATCTCACCGAGGACAGGTAGCTCTCTACTGTTTGGGGCTTTATCTGGGTGGATTCTTGTAGAGAGCTCCCCGTGACTCGCAGTTATCCAGCCGCCTAAGGCAAGGAGGCGACTGTTGGTGGCCAGCTTCCAGGGAGCTCATAGAGCAATACAAGATATGATTTTGCACGGCCGATTTGTACATACCTCGTGGTTTTGGATCTAGGCCGAAATAGAGGAGCTGTGCGTGTTCATAGCTTGGAGCCTTGACGGACTGGGGGTCGGCCTCCATTGTAAGGGTGTCAAATTCACTTCCAAGCAAGGTCCAAAAGTTCCGTCCACGTTTTGAATCGTTGCGTATCACACCCAGGTAATCGGTGAGCCATATATGTTGGCACTTGGTTTGTTGAACATGACCTGGGGTAGCAATCGATACTCGGATAATAGCCATAAAGTCACCAAGGTAGCGTGCTAGGAAGCGGAGGCCTAGGAAAGTCTGTAGAATCCAGTGTAGCGCTTCTGCGAAGAGGTTGAAAATGAGTGAGGCCGTATCAAGCCCAAAGGGGAGGCAGGCCTCTTGGTAATATTGGTATACTGGAAATGCCACTCAAAGCCAAGAAGCCATTGCCAGTTGGGTGCCACAGGGATATGGCGGAAGGCGTGTTTGATACCTCTTTTGATGATAGTGTCTCCACGGCCTCCAATCAGTATCAGATTGAAAATATCAGCAACAGACGTGTATGTCAGAGTAGCGCATTCAGGGCTGATATAGTCGTTAAATGAGGACCCCGGAAGTGGGAGAGGTGGTGTATGCGACGGTAACCACTATCATGCTTGGAGGCCAGGCCAAGTCGTGAAGATATGAAATGGAAAGGTAGGGCGTATATGGCGTACGCGGCGAAGTTGTAAGTCTGCGTGCAGTTGGAGGGTAATTAATTCGGGGGCAGTAGGAATTGGCCAGGGCCGATGTGTCCAAGCTGGCACCCGTATGTTAAGGATACCTATCTTCACCCAATACGCCTGGGTATGATAGAAGAAGGTTCTTCCAGGCGTAACTAATCATCGTAGATGGTGAAGAATGAAGAAGAGGTTGAGAATTGCCATATAAATAAAGAGAAAAGCGGGGAACTGTTGGATCTAGAGGGCAAGATAAGTACAGGAGGACTTTGGAGGGAGAGGAGGAAGAGGGGAGTACTTGCTGGTTAGATATCGAGGACGGCTCGGTTTACTATACGAAATAATGCTTCTCACGTTTGAACAATGCGAAGCATGTTTGTGACCAAGATTATCTTAATACATGTAAAGAATATCTTTATGCTGCCTGGAAATAGTTGTAGTTGTTGAAATAAATGTTGCAAGGTACTTTTACTATGGAGCCTCAGAGGAGCTATTCAAGACGCGGGCCGCATAGGATCCCTGCCACTTCAGCCTTCTCTAACCAAGGCAACCTCCCAGGATCGCCGGCTCGACCATCAACCAACAACCATGCGGCGCAATGCCTGGGGCTCTGCTACTTAACCTTAAGTCATGAAAGAGTATTGACTTTAGGGCGCCTCCTCAAAACATGGATGACAGAGAGCCGGAGGAGGTTTCAAGCTCGAGGACAAGGCCGCGCACCTCGCTGGAAACGGGGCCATACGTCCTGCGCAGTCTGCTCGAGGACCTACCGTTGTCGGCCGACGGCGATAGAGATGACATCGAGATCAATTGTGTGGAGTTTCTGGGTATGTGAGACGAATGCCAAGTTGTTTGGGCGCCCAGAGCCTTCGCAATTTCCGGTGCAGTAGCTGACTCTGCCCAGACCAGAACCTCTATGTTGGGACCTCTGCCTCCGAAATCCTCCACTTTGTGCAAATACCTCCCGATCCTGAAGATGCGTCGGGAAAGCCATCATACATTCTAGCCTCGAGGCTCCTGCCAGCCTATCATCATTCACCCACAGGAACCAGGCCAGGAGTCCAGCAGATCCTGCTCCTCCCAAAGGGCAACAAGGCGTGCGTGCTATGCAATTGGACGGTTACATTCTACTCCCTCCCGGAGCTGAGTCCGGTTTTTGGAACGACCCAGATCCGGTCTTGTAATTGGATTGGTGGCATTGATCTCAATTCCAACCAGGATGGGGGTGGTCAGGATGGCAGAAGTCCTTCGGTCACGGTGCTACTATCATTAAATAAGAAGATGAAGGTTATCAGGATTGGTGATGAACCTCGAGCGCTCAGGGTAATGGGATATGGCACACTCGCGGGGAAGAGCTACAAAAATTGGCTAACTTATGCTAGACAATCGATTATGCGGGATGCACTCTCTCCATACGCCGTGATTCATTTGCTTGTGTTGCCGATTCACGATCTTATGCACTCCTCGATGTTGATCGTCAGCTCAAAATACCATTGTTTCCCATTTCCTCGTTGGACGACTCACAGTCCGGCAGTATTGGCGGCCGTGTCGAGGATATTTCAGGCAATGTCGGAGCTGGTCTCTCACGAAGTGCATCTTCGGCTCAAGGTAGCTATTCTGCTTCTCCCAATGACCGGGGTCACAATCGGAGCACCAGTCTAGGGACGTTCATGGGCGGTACTTCTCGTAGGGCTGATCCTCGTGGCGGAGGTCCAGATAATTCGGGACGAGAGACGCCAGATATATTGTTCCGAGAAGGTTCACCCGCCCCAGCTACAAGTCCACACCCCGCACCTCGAGACCCAAGCCCGAATTCTAGTAAACCTCTACCTCCTGCCCCGTCAGAGAGTACATCAGCCGAGCAACCTACTGCGACGGCTGCCTCAGGGCCTGTATATCTTAAACCGCACATAGTCTCTCCAACACCACAAGAATTTCTCTTAGTCACTGGGACTGTACCACGCGATCCAGGAGTAGGTATTTTCGTGAACCTCGAAGGTGATGTGACGCGATCGACTTTGGAATTCGATAGCTATCCAGATGTTGTTGTCACTGATGGCCGTGGGGCCGGTGTGGAACCAACGCCGGCAAACTTTGAGGACGAAGAGGAGGGGTACGTGCTTGCATCCATGGCTCGTGACTTCGGCGAGGACCTGCGGTACGGCATTCAAATCCAACGATGGGACGTGGACCCTGGGGAGGGTGAAATAGAGAAGTTTTGGCTCGAAACACCATCTGACGGTGACAAGGCCAAAAAGAACGAACAGAACAGAATTGGGCTGCGTTATGTGGTTGACTCGGGAGATGTTTTCTTCGAGGAAGTTGTGGACAGACTTCGTCTGAAGCGCTTTTCGCCCTTTGTGTCGAGATCGATGAATACCTCCACCCTGTCTTTGAGAAGTGTTGACTCTAGGACCGCGATGTCCTTAGAGCGGGTATCAGCAGAGAGGGAACTCTTTGAAAGTACAGATTCTGTTCCGGAGGGGTCGGAGGAAAAGCGCGATGAGGAAGAAAAGCAGTTTGCACAGAGATTAGGTCATTCCCAGACTCGTGTGGTAGCCTGGTCTGGCAAAAATATCTGGTGGACGGTGAGAAATCCGTTGGCTCTACGGTTGGATGCAAGTCTTTCAGCCCTACTACATACCGAAGTTCGAGGAGATCAGACATATCCATCATTCGATAGGCGGAAAGCTGTCGAAATTATCAACTCTTTGCGTGGACGCGAGGCAAAGACCGAAACGGAGTTTCTAAGCTTGGGTTATATCAGGCAGCGCGCAGGCCTGCTGCTTTTCATGAATATCCTGGATGTCCCCGCCCAGCAGCCCACAGAGATCGAATATCGTGCAACCGAAGATGCGTTATTGGAGGGCGGCCTTGATCCACGTGTGATTCTTGCAATCGTACCAGTTCTGCGAAATGAAATCGTTGAAGGAAACACTGGCATTTGGGTCCATGGTGGTATCAAAGATTCTGCCGACAGCTTTATCGCTAATGGATCACCTGAAATTTCGGATTCCAGAGATGACAGCATGCCTGACCATATTTTCCACTTTCTGCGCAGGTTTCTGGTTGCCTGGCGGAAAAAGAAAGGATTTGGAAGTGTTGCGAACGAGAATGAAGTGTTTAGAAGTGTTGACGCTGCACTTTTGGTCGTTCTCCTACATTTAGATAAGTCCTCTCCTCGAGGACCCCCTAAGGCTAAGTCACTACGGACAGACCTGTACGACTTGGTTGATCATGGCGTTGATTGCTTTGAGAGGGCAATATTTCTCCTCGAATCCCACCATCGTCTTTATGTACTCAGTCGTCTGTATCAGAGTCGCAAAATGGCCGGCGAAGTCCTTGCAACATGGCGCCGAATTGTGGAGGGTGAGATTGATGAAGGAGGAGAGTTTGTACAAGGGGAGCAGAAAGTACGGGAATATCTTGCCAAGATCCGCAATTCGTCCCTGGTACAGGAGTATGGTGTCTGGTTGGCTACCCGCAACCCCAAGTTAGGAGTCCAAGTTTTTGCAGAAGACAAAAGTCTAGTCAAGTTTGAGCCGGTTCAGGTTGTCAGCATCCTCCGAGAAGGAGCTCCTGGAGCGGTCAAGGACTACCTTGAGTATCTGGTCTTCAGTAAGAATCACGTCGAATACATCAATGAGCTCATAGCGTACTACCTGGACATTGTTACCAGCAAGCTTGAGGAATCAGAGGAAGCCAGGACAATATTGGTACAGACATACGAGTCATACCGAGCTTTGCGCCCTCCAAAACCTACGTACCGGCAATTCATCACGGAGAATACCATAGATCAGGAATGGTGGCATAGCCGCCTTAGACTTCTTCAATTGCTCGGAGGTAGTCAGGGCTCGGCGTCAGAATACGACGTAGCTGCTATCCTTGAACGAATCGCACCGTACACTCAAGAGCTTGTTCCTGAAGTGATCATTCTTGACGGCAGACAATCACGCCATGAAGAGGCTCTTAGGCTCTTAACACACGGCTTGGGAGATTATGATACAGCTATCAACTACTGTCTTCTAGGTGGTTCAAGCATTTACCACCCTATTTCTGGGGCCATGGCGAGAGACATTATTCCCACGCGGGAAGAGCAGGCAAAGCTCTTCGGCTTTCTCTTATCGGAATTCCTGCGCATCGAAGACATCAGCAATCGTGTAGAGCAGACCAGCAGTCTTCTAGAACGGTTTGGTGGTTGGTTTGATGTCGCCTACGTTCTAAGTGTAATACCAGATACATGGTCCGTTGAGCTCGTGTCTGGGTTCCTGGTTAGTGCTCTAAGACGCATCGTCAGGGAGAGAAGTGAGACTATGATTGCAAAGTCGTTAAGCGGAGCAGAGAATTTGAAGGTTAGCGCTGATCTCGTCAAGACGGTAGAAACTTCTGGGCCTTCGATCGAAGCATAGCGGTAGTCTTGAATGCTGTGAATAGTTGAAATTCACATAATAGTTTAATAAGCTCAGTTGCATGAAACATCTAAATTCGAGAATGGTCTTGGATTATGATCAAAGTATTTCGTTATCATGAAAGCCCTTCTGCACCTACTTATGTTATGCTGAACATATAAGAGTATGTCTTCCCTAGCATTCCACCTCACTCAATCCTAGAACCCCAAACTGGTTTTCCAAGCCCAGCCCCAACCTTCGACTGTCCACCTCTTCTTCCTCCTCTCTCCCATACCCATCTTCTAAGTTCTGGTCTACCCCGTCCCATTTCTTCAACAACTCCCCAACCTTCCACGCAATACGCTCTGCTCCTTGCCTCGCACCTTCCAGATTCCCAGCCGCGGGGCCGAGCCTCAATCCGGCCAGTCTCCCCGTGACAAAAAGGGGTACTTCATCATTCCACATCAAATCGTCCGTCAAGCACGGCATGCCGCCCACGGTCTCAATCCCATATTGCTCAAGCAAAGGTTGTACCGCCGGGACAGTCTCAAAATCAGCCACGACCCCGGTAGCGTAAACCACATGATCAATCGGCGGCATCTCCAGCTGCGGCTCCGTGCCAATCTCCCAGCACATGGCAGCCTCGTCCCAAGTCGCCCGCGTGATGGTAGTATATTCTCTCAGCTCCAGCCTCCGGCTCTTCACCAGCTCGTGGAGGATCTTCTTGTATTCGGGCGTGATGCTGCCTCCGCCCCTAGCCTCCCGGATCATGTCCGCCCTCTCGTGGTCCGAGTCCGCGCCCCAGAAGCTGGCCAGGTGGAAATTGCGATACTTGCCCACCCACGGCAGGTCAAGGTCGAAATGGCGCACCTTCAGCGGGCCACGCACTAGCTGGTGCACTTTGCTGACGCCTTGATGTAGCAGAGTCGCTGTGACCTGGGCACTGGTGAGGCCGCCGCCCACGACGACGACGTTGGTTGGGCGGCCAGCTTGGATCTTGCGGAGTACGTGCGGGGGCAGCGTGTTGAGGGTTGGTGATGACGGCCGTTTCCTGAAGGCGTGTGTGACGCTCCCGGCTTTCTCGAGTCCACAGAAGGGACAGTCGGGGGGCAGCGTGGGTGGGAGCGCGGCTCCAACGGCGAGGATGACGATCCGGGCTCTCTTGACACCGGTGGAGGTTTGGAGAGTGAAGATGCCGGAAAAGGAATCATGGGAAATGGATGTGACGTCTGATTTCTGGACAAGGTTGGAGAGGTTGTAGCGCTTTACAATATCTTGGCAATAGGCTTGGAAGACGGATTGGCTTGGTCTGTAATAATCCGGACGGTTTCGTTCGTCGAGGTATGATGTCTCTTGAGGGTATCTGCCACTAATCTATAGTCAGTATTTCTCTAATTAACTGAACTTGATAAAACATGCCTTTTGATACTCTTCTTCCTCTGATATTTACTCAGCCCCTTTCCCACAACCCCTGGGATCTCCCTCAACTCCTTTTCCCTCCCCTCCTGATACACGAACCCTAGCAAGCCATCCCTATCCCTTGGATCCGGATGAAAGAACATTGGACTTCTCAGATGGCTAATCTTCAACTGTTCGAATTTCTCATCCCACGCGCTCATCCACTTGTCCCCATGCGCATCCAAGACCGCTATATCAAGGCCTCCTGCGTCAATGCTAGAGTCGCCGCGCAGGAGCCGATCCTGTCTCGTGCTGGCTCGTCGAGTGCTCCGAGCGGGCCTGGATGTCCGAAGAGAGGAGGATGATGCTTTCATCCAGTGATACCGCTGGTGCTCGCTGTCGGTGAACAGGGCGGACGGGGTGCGCTCGTGTAGTCGGGCGGCGACGGCGAGGCCGGCGGGACCAGCGCCCACGATGATGATGTCGTAGATATGCGATGCGGTGTCCATTGCTCAGTTCCCTTCCTTCGATAATCGAGATTGATGGGTGCCATGCTGGGATGCTGGTAATAAAGAGGTTAATTAATATGTATGGCATATAGGAGGAGGTAAACATTCCCACCTTGACGGATACCTCTCGCCCGTCCAGGTACTCACTTCTCCACAACAAACACTAAGGTAGACCTGAGCCATTGAAAACTGGTTCTTTATGAATAGAAAAATGTTATTATTCAGGTCGCTTCTGTTCTTACATACCCAATACCAAAGTCCGCTGTGCTAGGTCACGAGGGGTCAACCCATCCAAGTGCCTGTCCCATCTTTATCTTCTGTCCCTTCTCAACAGCCCAATTCCATCCGCCCTTCCTCTTGACCTTCTCGCCCATCCACCCTTCATCAAGGGTCGGTCGTTGTCCCTTCGGTGCCTCGAATACCAGCACGACCGTGCTCCCTAGTTGAAACCCGCCCATTTCCTCGCCCCTCCGCAATGCGTATCCGCGTAGGACTGGACTCGCATTTTCGTACGTAGCCTCTGTGAAACCGTTGTAAGTTTCTCCGCGCTTTGCCGCTTCCTCGGCTGCGTGGTCGGCGGCCGTATCCGTCGTCAAAGAGTTTGTGCGTAGTTCTCTATCAAAATTGATCTTGATCGAGCCGACATTGGTTGCACCGACGGGGGTAAAGGAGAAGAATCCCCACCGCCACCGTCCCAAGAGTACAACACGTTCATTGAGAGTGAAAAGTCCAGGTAGAGTCCTCTGTAAGTAAGGAGAGACACTGTATAGCTCTCCCGCAAAGTGTCGTCGCTTCTCCACAACCCAAGCAGTTGGTGAATGGAAACGGTGGTAGTCCCCAGGTGCGAGATACACGACTACATAGTACAGAGCACTCCGGTTCTCGGCGGTGAGACGTGTATACCATGGCTTCTCACCTAGGGCCAGATCTGCGCGTACTTCTGCTTCTGAGGCAGACGTCGGCGTCGTCGATTCATCCCTGGTTTGCTGACCGTCTTGGCTATGCTTTGGCCCTGAAAGTAGATTTGGAAGTGTGTATGTGATACCATTAACCGTAGCAAATTCCTCGTCCTGCCTAATGATGTCTTCGTCGCCTTCTATGCGGGAATGTTCGGTCGCCCCTTTTTGTGACGTGGAGATACTGCTATTCGAAGAGCTGGGTGAGAGGTCTGACTTGCTAGTACCGAGAAGCGCGTCCAGACTGTATGTCATGCCCTTGACCTGCTCTACTTCCCCGCCTTCAATTGCGCCAAATTGTATGATTCGGCCGTCAGCTGGAGATAAGAGGGCATTATGGTTCGGATCGAGGGGTCGACAACCGGGCTTTAACCTTCTGTAGAAGAATGATGCGAGATTTGGGTATACATGAAGATCAGGCTCTGACACTTCAGAAAGACTAGAAGCAGGTCAGCAAAGACCAACAGCGAGTAGATTCGGGTTGTGTATGGCATACTTAACGCCGAAAATGAAAGAGTATAACCGGAATCCAGGAACACGCAGATAGTATGGTATCTCCAGTTCGTTGAATCTGCCCCACAATCTTGACATGGCCTTCAGGGGAAGTGTAGACATGACTTGGACTTGCCTGGCACGCATTAGCTAGAACTCGTGGCAAGGATCCTCAAGAAACAAACCATGGTCCTGTCGGTCTAATTCTTTCTCTCCTTCTTGGACGCCCCCCAAACTCTCCATCAGTCCTCTTCAGAGATTCATCATCCTCCAGTCTCTTTTTCTCTCGTTCCTTGACGCGATAAAATTGACCCAGGCCAAGGAAGCCAATGCCTAATCCAACTGGAATAGGATACCATTTCATTTTTGTCTCGCCTAGGGCTTTACGTAGCCGGGTGCCGAAGGACTCTTTATAGTCGCTGTGCTGTCGGTATAGCTTCGCCGAAGAGGAAAAGGGTCGGGATCTCTGACACTGACAAGGGCATCGCGGTCGTGATCGAAGGACGGGTGTCCGTCGAAACGACCGCAGTTGGGGGGCAACGATCCGCGGTCTTGTATATAGCAGTGAGGGCTGGATAGTCATCTGAAGGAATTTCTGCAACGAACCGATCGAATCGAGGTTCAGGGTCTTTCCCCTGCACGGTCTTGTGAAGCCGATGGGTGATGGCCGAAAATATTATACTGCCGCTTCGGCTCAGACCGCCTTTGTGTCGGACATGTGTGGACGGGAGGAACCGACAGCTATCACAGGCAGGATAGAAACCAAACATTCCTTCAACACCTGTCCCCTTCAAGACCTGTCTTCTTCAACCCTTATAACATATCAGCACTCCTTTCTTCTACACAATACCACCGCAAAATGATTCTGTGACTATAGTAATTGTCCCTTATTACTTGTTTCTCTGGAAAGCCGGACCATCCTACCCGCCTTCTAACAGCAGCTTCGCCAGTCATCAATCATGTCTCAACATGTAGACACTTCTACAGGAACTGATGCCTCCACAAGAGAAGAGGAACGACCGGACCCAACAACCTTCACTCTTATCATTGTATCACCATCCGCTGGGGTCTCTAGTCCTCTGACCTTTCCCCACCTGCCCGCAACAACAACGGTGAAGGAGTTGAAGGCCAAGATTCGAGATTCTCTACCATTGAAGCCTGCGGACGAGAACCAGCGACTCATACACCGGGGACGACTACTGGGAAGAGATGCTGAGACTATGCTGGACGTTTTTGGCAAAGAAACTGTCAGTGCTTGTCTGTTCTATGCCCGCCAAATCACATACTGATTAATATCTAGCTCGCAAACCCAGAATCACAAACCTTACATCTTGTCTTACGACCTACCACAATAGATACCCCCTCGACCCAAACCCAGCCGGCCAGCTCTTTTGTCGTACCACCGCCGCGAGCTACCACGCCACGAGCCACCACCCCAGTGCCTCCTCAGGCTCGTCCGCAGTCAGTTCCTGCCAATCCAATACATGGCCTGCATGCTCAGCAACCCTTGCCCGGATTTCAACATATACAGCATTATCAAGCACTTCACCAAGCCGATCATTTACAGAATGTAATGGCCCAAAGACTCCAGAGTTTACAACGCGAGACTCAGCGTCTACAACACGAGATGGGGAATATCGAGCAGAGATCCCGAGTCCTAGCCACGGCTAATCCAGAAATGTTCAATAATCAACCTGGTTTTGCCCAATTCCCTTTCGCGGGAATGCAAGCCGCATTTCAACCTCCACAACTGGGCTTCCGGACAACACAACCTATGCCTGTGTCGGTTCAGAATCTGATAAATCAACAACAACGGGAACGGGCAGCCGAAGGTCGACATGGGGCCCAAGATTCAACCGGCGGGACAATCTTTGGGGGACTGCCTCGACCAACCTCATCTGGCAGAGCGAGTCCAAATCTTCATCGCCCCGACCATACTACCACATATACTCGGGAAGGAATTGGCCCAAATGGAGAAAGATGGCAAATGACAGTTAACGAAACTACTTCCACTTTCCCGATACCACAACCCCATCCTCTCCATCACTATAACCATCAACTTGGAACAAACCCAGCAAACCCCGCTACAGAAATCCAAGCTACTCTGCGAAACGCAGATAGACTACTTGCCGGGCAGAATGTGCAAAGTTTCCAGAATTTGCAAAACAGTATGGGAGGTGCAACAAACCAACCTCCACCAACAGCGACTGCTGGTTCAACATCTCAAGCCCAAACTACGGCAAGTGTATCAGATACCCCTGCTGGAATACCTCCTCCGGCCACAACCAATAATTCTTCCTCCTCATCCTTGCCGTTGAACCCTACCATTCCCCTACCTGGCTCTATGGACCCTGTGGTCTACATTCTCTCATCACCTGAAGGTCCTCGGGCCCTCCTTCTGAACAATTCAGATACGTTTTATACTCCTCGACAGGCATCAAGACGTCGCCAAAATGAGTCAGCTGCTCCGGTCGTAGCTCAAGGTCAAGGTCAAGGTCAAGCAGAAGCTCCTGTAGGTCCTCCAGAAATTCGAAATAGGGCTGCTCAACGGTTGGTGCGACGCGGCCACCGCCAGCGACAAGAGAACAATCCGCTTGAGCCGGTCGCAGCACCACACGGCAACCCTGCTGCTGGTGCATTAGGTGCTCAAATTGGACCCATGATCTGGCTCATGATCCGCTTGGCGGGTTTTGTATGGTTTTTCACTGCTGGAAACAACAGCTGGCCACGTTTCTTGATGGTCAGTGCACTTGCAGTTGCCGTCTTTATCATCAATACAGGAATCTTCAATGGTATTGCCGAGCAATTGTGGGGTCCGGTCAGAAGGCATGTAGAAGCTCTAATCCCACTTGCTGGGCCAGAAGCAGCGTTGGTACCGGCGGCAAATGCTGCACCCATTCCCCAACAGCCCGGCCCGGCGCCACCAGCACACGAGCCAGGAGTAAGAAGACGACGTGGTGAGCTTGATCCAGCTGAAGTTGCCGCTAGACTATTAGAACAACGAAGACAGGCAGATAGAGGATGGCTGATAGCCCAAATTCGACGAGCAGAACATGCTGCCCTTTTATTCCTTGCAAGTCTCGTGCCGGGTGTCGGAGAGAGGCATATTGCGGCTAGGGAAGCAGCGGCCAATGCTGCCAATGCCGCTGAGGCAGAGAGACAGCGTCAGACCGAAGCCGCGGCGGCCGCTGAAAACCCTGAGGCCGGATCACAGCAAGCCGAGAGAGGAAATCAAGAGAATCAAGAGAATCCACCTCAGAATGCTGAAGGCGTGGTAGTTCCTGCTCCAGCCCAGCCACCTGTTGAGGTTTAACTGTATGATAATTCAAACTATGGGATTGCTAAGTTGTGGGTTTTGGTCGAGTTCTTTCAGCGACCTTTGATGTAGTGTTGCATAAGAAAAGAGTAAATGATAATGAGATAAAGACTAAGAATAAAGGAGTTTCACGACCACAATATCCAAAATAAACGACCACTTGGGTGTGCTCTCAGACTTCTCTCACATATAAAAATTTCCAGTTGAACATGTCTACTTATCCACGTTATCAGCTTTCATTTTCACACGATATGGGACACTCTTTCTTGAAGATATGGTTGGTTAATGAGCTATTGATTTTCATTTGTTTGATTAACTGAAGGAAATGTGTATACTTAACACTATACGACGCCACTCTATGCAATGCTAATAAATCATGACCAAAAATCAAAAACGCAGGCTACTCATGTATCCTTTATATCTTACAGAAGGGGACCGGGTATCTAGTTCATCTAGAGAGTTCCCCGCTGCTGCCCTTACTCGTTTTAATCTTCTTAACGGCTCGTCTCTCTCTTGATTGTTGGCGGTCTCTTCCTCGACCTCTTCCTCGACCTCTTTCTCGACCTGTTTTTCGACCCCTTTCTCGATCCCTTTCTCGACCCCTTTCTCAACCCCATTCTCGACTTCTATACTCTCGAGGATATTGTCATCCAGCACATCCTCTTCCTCGAATTCGACTTCTTTAACTTTTCTCTTTCTCGGCGCTCGCGACTTCTTCCCTTGGCTCGCTTTCTGCTCCCTGATGACCCTCGCCCTCTCGACTAGCACATCAAGGTTGTTAAGATGGCGATCAACACTATTCCCATCCCTAGCCTCCCTAATGCTTTGTCTCCGCTCGGGCTGATGCTTCAAATGATGGATGGTGAGCGCGTAACAGAGAGTATGAGCATACCAGTCATCTGATCTCTTATCGCCCACTTTCTCCGAGGTTTCGATGAAACGGTTCACAACGTGGAGCATGCTGGAATGATCACGCGTGATTGCCATCTTGTTCCTGCCTTCGCGAAACTCACGGTCGTCGCCTCGGACGTTGAAGTTCTTGCACAGGCGAGGGAAATCGAAGTTTTTCTCGAGACAGAAAAGGTGCACATAGCCAGCGTTGTGGAAGGGGTCCAGGGGCTTCCCAGAACACGATTGCTCGTCAAATGCCACTCTGAATTCACCCTTTCGTATAGTGTGTTGTGGGACTGGACAGTTGGCGAATCGGCATCTGGATGACATGGCAGTAGGGTAGCGATTTGAGGAATCTGCCGGTGATATTTGAATCCAAAGCGTGAGACCAGAGTTCTTGGTAGATGGCGAGCAGCTGTAGAGCTCGTGCAACGGATGATAAGTCAGATAGTCGGAGATTTCCTGCGCTGAGAATCTGGTTCTGGGGTCGAGCTCGCCTTGGGCGTTATAGTTGAAAAGTGTACGTCGTCGTTTTATATGAGGAGGGCTCCAGCTTGGTGGAGGACGGGCAAGAGGTTTGTAAAAGATGGAAGGGTCGAAGCTGGCAATGTTGAAGGGCCGAGCGTTCTTGGACTCCGACTCGCCAGCAAGCCTTCGGAGGTTTGGACGCTTGGATGCTACTTCTTTTATTCTGATGCCAGCTTTGGATGTCCGCTTCGGTCTTACTTGTTGCTCGAGTTCTTTCACGTGGTGCCCTTGTCTGACCTGGGGTATATCTGTGGAGGTGATATCCTCTTGAGAATTGACAAAGGAGTGTAACGATGACAGATGCGGAACAATGGATTCAGGGAGTTCAGGAAAAGGGGGATAAAGATTATCTATTTGAGAATCGCACTTGCTTACGGGGTCATTGTCTTGCAGAGCGTCATAAGCAGCAGGAAGGCTTTGTACCTCGCCATTAGTTTCCGCCAATAAAGCCTCGAAGTCGAAGGTATCGATTATGGTGGTATCTACCACCGGAGCTGGTAGAGAGAGGATGGACTCAAGTTCATTGTAGCTAGCTTCCGGTGTGTCAGAAACTTCATGATTAATCATGATTGTAAATATATCCAGCAGAACTGCTGTCTTGAATGACTAAGTGATGGTGTGTGAAATGGAAGATTAAACGCAGGTAACAGTCGCGATCAGAACAGAAAACTGGAAGATAGGCACTTTCAAAGAGTGAGAATAGTAGATTGAGAGAGAATGCATGAACAGCTGAGAAAAAATACAATGAGCGATTGTCCTCATATACCTGGGCGAGTAAACAGCATGAAAGAACCACCACTCCTGATGATATCAAAGGCTTGGATAAAGAATATACTCCAGTCAAAGAACCTCTTTTTGGGATAGACATTGTTGCTGGAGATACCTTGTGGTTTGAATAAAGGAGAGCGCGTCAAGGACCTTCATTGTCTCGATGGAAGTTTGTGATTGGCTGCCAGGCGTACTTTCTACTGGCCGAGTCTGTACTCTGTGTACTTGAAGAGGAAGAATAGTAGGATGGTTGACGGATTCTGAAGGCCTTCCCTATGATTTCCAGGTACCTGCAGGAATTTAGCGATCTGGGTTCTTGGCCTAGGTTCTGGGGGCTTGGATAGGCCCCGTAGCATAAGAATCTAGCTAGAGAACAAGAAGCCCTCTCCGTTGCTACTATGGCTATTATTTTGCTTTTTTTTCAAGTGTCATCACGTCGGAGTGCATAATGAGATGCAGCAGTTAAAAATAGAAAGAAATAGTATGAAAATTCGGGCTTTTATGGTTTGCCCTTGACGCCTTCGGCAGCACACGAGACAAGGCCTGGAACAGGGGTGTGCACGTGACCATTCACGATCCCAATTTGGCTACCTCAAAGCCAACCTCGCTCCGTCATTGAGTTGGTACACGAGGTATACCTTAGCAAACGAGACGAGAGGAGACGAGACGAGACGAGACGAGACGAGACGAGGTCATAAACAGAGAAGCGGAATAGAGCATGGTTGGATTCTGCTTGCATCTACCCCCAATTCCCGTCACCATTGCCAGTTCCCAGGACTTCGGATTCATGATTTCGGATATTTGCTACTCACTGAATCCCCCCTAACCCCCGCTTCGAACTTCCCAGGGACCCTACTCACGAGCTTACTACGGCGAACAAAACCCCAAAGATGGCGTTGGAAGTGAGGAATCCGGATTTGCAGGCGAAGCTGCAAGAGCTGGAGCACGAATTCGAGGTTAGTCGCAGCATTTCTGACGGAGAAACCGGGGTTTTAGCTCTGTGTCGCTGTGCTCTTATACGAACGAGATCGCAAGTCTTGATGTGAACCTGTGGATGCTGACGTCTGTTGCGCATAGGAAGGGGATATCACGGAAAAAGGGTTTGGATCTCCAGATTCTATTGCGCAAGCCTCTAACACCGGGGCTTTTCGGGGAATGTAGAATTGTTTTCTGATTCGCTGTTACAGATATCAGAAACGTCGAACGCTCTTACTATCGCAATTCCTAGGCAGCCCATCCATGAGCTCTGAACTGAAGGGCCTCCGCATACATTCACCAGATGATACAGCACATCCATCAAACGATGCCTCTCGCAGCGCCTCTCGCAGCGCCTCACTTGCAGCGCTCAACACGAATACTCCTTCTGTTAGGTTAGGGTCTGCTGGGAGACTGGATACAATGTCGAGTGAATACGGGAGTTTTGGAAACCCTCGAGCGGATGGCCCTGGGATCCTCAATGCCGGGACACCACAGGCGTTACAATTAGGGGTGCCGAACCCAAACCCACATAGGCAATCCACGTACAGTCACGATTCTTTGTTTCTTCCTGGTACGCCTCAGTCGGGAGGAAATTCTGTGGAACATAGCATGACAATGGCATCATCAATGTCAGGCGCGAATTACGCATTCAATCCTGCACATCAAGCTGGTTACAATGAGCATCAGGGGGGCATTCACGAGCAGAGTCAAGCTGGAACAATGATGGATTCGCACGGGACTATGCTTGGCGAGTCACAGCAGGGTTACTTTTCTGACTTTGCTGGCCAACAAGGGTACGAGGGTAATTCTTACGGTGGTGGACCACACAGATATTCCTCGAGTGATGCATTTTCCCCTACAGCTGCAATGGCTCCACCTATGTTGACAACTAACGACCTTCCACCTCCAGACGCACTTGAGTATCAAATGCCTCTAGAGCCACGAGATGTGCCATTCGCTGTATATGATCCACATGACTCAAACACGCCTATGTCAAAATTTGACAATATCGCGGCTGTCTTGAGACATCGAAGCCGGACAACGGCAAAGGCGCCAGCATATTGGGTTCTAGATGGCAAGGGAAAGGAGATTTCCTCGATTACCTGGGACAAGCTTACGAGCAGAGCAGAGAAGGTTGCCCAAGTGATAAGAGACAAAAGTTCTCTATATCGTGGAGACAGAGTTGCGCTGATATACCGGGATACCGAAATCATCGACTTCGCCATCGCACTCCTAGGTTGTTTTATTGCTGGGGTTGTAGCGGTTCCCATCAACGATCTTGAAGACTATACGAAACTCAATGTCATTCTCACTTCCACGCAGGCGCACTTAGCACTCACTACGGACAATAATTTGAAAGCATTTCAGCGGGACATCACAACACAGAAACTCAATTGGCCCCGAGGGGTTGAATGGTGGAAGACCAATGAGTTTGGGAGTTTTCACCCCAAGAAGAAGGACGAAGTACCGCCTCTCACGGTTCCGGATCTGGCTTACATCGAGTTCTCACGAGCACCGACTGGCGATCTACGTGGTGTTGTCATGAGCCATCGCACAATTATGCATCAAATGGCCTGTCTGAGTGCAATTATCTCCTCTGTACCGCCAAACACTGGTGGCGACACTTTCAATCCAGAACTCAGGGACAAGAATGGCAGGCTTATGGCTGGTGGGGGTAATCGTGGCGAAATTCTTATCTCGTACTTGGATCCACGACAAAGCATCGGGATGATTCTTGGCGTTCTTCTAACGGTATACGGTGGCCATACTACAGTTTGGATGGAGAATAAAGCTGTGGAAACCCCAGGTCTCTATGCACATCTGATCACAAAGTACAGAGCCACCTTGATGTTAGCGGACTACCCGGGCCTCAAAAGGGCGGCCTACAATTACCAGCAAGACCCGATGACGACTCGGAACTTCAAAAAGGGGATGGAACCGAACTTCCAACACGTGAAGCTATGCTTGATAGACACGTTAACAGTGGACAGCGAGTTTCATGAGGTACTTGCAGACCGCTGGCTTCGACCAATGCGAAATCCCAGAGCACGGGAATTAGTAGCCCCCATGCTGTGTCTCCCTGAACATGGTGGCATGGTAATTAGCATGAGGGATTGGTTAGGCGGAGAAGAACGAATGGGTTGTCCCTTGAAATTGAACATGGGGCCTGACGCCGAACCTGTAGAAGAGAAGAAGGAAGAGAAAGATAAACCTGCCAGTAATGGGTTCGGAAGTCTCATTGGCGGTAGTACGGTTACACCGACGGTGGACCAAGGTAGGGTGGAGCTGAGCGAAGTTCTCCTGGATCGTGAGGCGCTCAAGACGAACGAGGTTGTTGTGGTCGCGATTGGTGAAGAAGCACGCAAAAAAGCCAATAGTGACCCTTCGACAGTGAGAGTGGGTGCCTTTGGATATCCTATACCCGACGCCACGTTGGCGGTCGTTGATCCTGAAACCGGTCTTCTTGCATCACCTCACTCAATAGGAGAAATCTGGGTCGACTCGCCTTCACTGTCTGGCGGATTTTGGGCATTGCCGAAACATACGGAGCAAATCTTCCATGCTCGGCCTTACAAGTTCGAGCCAGGTAATCCTACGCCTATAATGGTCGAGCCAGAATTTTTACGGACCGGCTTACTGGGTACGGTTATTGAAGGGAAGATTTACGTCCTTGGTCTGTACGAAGACCGGCTGAGGCAGAAAGTCGAATGGGTCGAACATGGCCACGAGGTTGCCGAACATCGATACTTCTTTGTGCAGCACATAATTGTGAGTATCATGAAAAATGTGCCGAAGATTTATGACTGCTCTGCATTCGATGTCTATGTCAACGAGGAGCATTTGCCTATAGTATTATTGGAGTCGCAAGCTGCTTCTACAGCGCCAGCGACTTCCGGAGGGCCTCCTCGCCAGCTAGACACTGCCCTGCTCGAATCGCTGTCAGAACGTTGTATGGAGGTCTTAATGCAAGAGCATCATCTCAGAGTGTATTGTGTCATGATCACAGCTCCAAATACCTTACCGAAAGTCCTGAAGAACGGCCGGAGGGAAATTGGCAACATGCTTTGTCGGCGAGAATTCGACCTTGGCAATTTGCCATGCGTGCATGTTAAATTTGGTGTCGAGCGAGCAGTACTCAATCTTCCCATTGGTGTGGATCCCATCGGTGGCATTTGGTCACCTCTCGCGTCGCAAACAAGAGAGGATCTTCTGTCATCTGGCGACAAACAATATTCCGGTATTGACCGTCGTGAGGTGGTAATTGACGACCGGACTTCTACACCTTTGAATAATTTCTCGAGCATTGTTGACTTGTTACAATGGCGAGTTGCCCGACAGGCGGAAGAACTGGCCTACTGCACAATAGACGGCAGAGGCAAAGAGGGCAAAGGTATAACATGGAAGAAATTTGATACCAAGGTCGCTGCGGTAGCTATGTATCTCAAAAACAAGGTCAAAGTCCGAGCAGGAGACCACTTGATACTGATGTACACGCATTCGGAAGAATATATCTATGCCGTACACGCATGCTTCTGCTTAGGGGCTACAGCAATTCCGATGGCTCCGTTGGACCAGAATCGTTTGAGTGAAGATGCTCCTGCATACCTTCACATGGTAGCAGACTTTTCAGTGAAGGCTGTTCTGGTCAACCAAGATGTCGATCACTTGTTGAAGCAGAAGCCGGTTGCACAACACGTAAAGCAGTCGGCTCAGCTTATGAAAGTCTCGGTGCCGAACATCTACAACACGACGAAGCCGCCAAAACAGAACAGTGGGTGCAGAGATCTTGGTCTCACCATGCAGCCAGCTTGGATTCAGCCAGGTTATCCCGTCCTTGTTTGGACATACTGGACGCCAGATCAACGACGAATTGCTGTCCAGCTAGGCCATGATACCATCATGGGTATATGCAAAGTGCAGAAAGAAACTTGTCAAATGATGAGTTCAAGACCCGTTTTAGGCTGTGTTCGAAGTACTAGCGGCCTGGGCTTTATACATACATGTCTCATGGGCATATTCGTTGGAGCTCCTACCTACCTGGTTTCGCCTGTTGAGTTTGCGCAGAATCCTGTCTCGCTCTTCCTAACTCTATCAAGGTACAAGATCAAGGATACGTATGCAACACCTCAAATGCTTGATCATGCTATGGCCATCATGCCCGGCAAGGGATTCACCCTGCACGAAATGAAAAATATGATGATATCCGCAGAAGGAAGGCCTCGTGTGGATGTGTTCCAAAAAGTACGCATGCACTTCGCGACCACTGGGCTCGATCGCACAGCTATCAATACCATCTATTCACATGTTCTCAACCCTATGATTGCATCTCGATCATACATGTGCATCGAGCCTATCGAGCTGTGGCTAGACACTAAGGCTCTACGTCGAGGTATGATCTATCCTGTGGATGCGGATACGGATCCAAAGGCTCTTTTGGTTCAGGATTCTGGAATGGTGCCTGTCTCAACCCAGATAGCGATTGTCAATCCAGAAAGCCGTACCTTGTGTCATGAAGGTGAATACGGAGAGATATGGGTTGAATCGGAAGCTTGCGTGAAAGCATTTTACGGCTCTAAGGACGCATTCGATTATGAAAGATTCAACGGGCGCACTGTTGATGGGGATCCAAACGTTCAATATGTCAGGACCGGCGATCTTGGCTTCCTTCACAATGTTTGTAGACCGATTGGCCCCAATGGTGCACCAGTCGACATGCAAGTGCTCTTCGTATTGGGTAACATTGGCGAGACTTTCGAGATTAATGGGCTGAGCCACTTCCCGATGGATATCGAATATTCTGTTGAGAAATGCCACCGCAACATCGTGCCAGGAGGCTGGTGAGTTCATACCCATATTCAGACATAATTACCTAGCTAACACTCCCATAGTGCTGTTTTCCAAGCAGGCGGGCTTATAGTGGTTCTCGTGGAAGTAGCAAGGAAGGCTTATCTTGCTTCCATAGTTCCAGTTATCGTCAACGCCATTCTCAACGAACACCAAATCGTTGTCGACATTGTTGCGTTTGTCAACAAAGGGGATTTTCCGAGGTCGAGACTGGGCGAGAAACAGCGAGGGAAGATTCTCGCAAGCTGGGTCACCCGAAAGATGCGTACCATGGCACAGTTTGGTATCAGAGATGCCGACTCCGCTGTGTCGGATGTCACTGAGACCATGGAACGCCGCACCAGTATGAGAAATGGTAGCGTGATGGAGAGCAGTCTCCGTAACGTTGAGCCAGCTCCGCAGATTATTGAAGAGCGTGAACTTGAACAGCAGGTACAAGCGCAGGACAACTTTGCCCCATTACCCACGGGCATCTCCGAAATGCCGGCCCAGAACTATGATGATTCTATACTCGGATCACCCACCGGTGTTGCTTCAATGAAGAGCGATGACACTCCAACCAATAACCGACAGGGTCATTTCGAGCTACCTGGCAATGAGCTTGGCCCCGAGAAAAATCATTATTTCGGTCTAGGCAATGAGAATTTTGTGATTCCAGGCTTCGGCCCAATCGAGACTCCTGATGGACCTCCCCCGCCTGCGGGCCCCAAGCCGGACTTGAGACCACCAGTATCCTTACCAGCTGTTGAAGGGCGAGAAGGAGATTTGTGGAGCTTGCCCAGCCAGCAGGGGAGGGGAGGATTGAGGGTCCAGAACGCTTCGAGCGATGATGAGGATGATGGCTGGAAGAACGATGCCATTATGCATATGAATCTGACAGGCCGTTAGATCGGCCAGGACATGGAGAGACCTTGACGATTCATGGATAGATGATATATGATTATGTATATATTGTTGGAACTCGCTGGAAATTGGATTTTTCATATTACACGGCGCGCGGGCAGGTGTTCTATGTGCAGGGAGGAGTCTGAAAACATAGGGACAAGGATGAATCAATTGCATGGAAAGAACTGCGCTACCGGTCTGCCTTTTCTGCATAGATATGGACGGGACGTGGACGTGTAAGAAAGATGCCAGCTTACTTGCCTACTTACAAAGTGCCGATCTTGGGCGATCTTTTCTTTATTTTTCCACATCCTTTGTGAAGGTTAACAATCTTCTGGACTAGTGAGGCCTCTGCCTTGGTTGAAAGAAGAGACCGCATTCGCACATTCCCTTCCCTGGACCCTGGAGGCTCGAACGTTGCTTTCTTCGAGTCAGGTATATCCGAGGGCAACAAAACACAACCAGGATTTGAATCCCTCCAGATCCCCCTCTTGCTCTTCTACCCTTCTACCCCTTTTCCTTTCTCACTCTTCCACGATTTATTCGAGTCAAGTCGTCGACTTGTTTGTCCTTTTGTCGCGGCTCGCTCTGCCCAGTCACGTGCACGCAACGCCCGCCCGCGTAACAGCAGCTGCGGACGGCGAGGCTCACCGACGGAAGGGATGCTGCATATTTATCGAGCACCATCGGAAACATCGTTCATTGTCTCTCCCGTGCAAAAATCCCATCCCTCAAGTCCGCATCGCTGTCTATCCCGCTGTCTCTGATCGCCCCCGGGAGCCATGGCCGGAGGGGATGGCCAGCCTGCTTTGCAGGTCATTATCCTGGTATGATACATCACCCGTCTTTCTTCTATTCGTTGTTCGTGTTCTTCTCTGTCGTCTCGCTCGTCGAGGATCATGCTCTTCCCAGTTGCATTCATGTCTTACAGCTTCCTCCCATGGCCAATAGCATGCCCCTGCTGCTAGTTTATTAATAGATGAGGCCTTTGTCCCCATCTTCCTCTGCCTTTGTGGGCCCCGGAATGGTCACGTGCGCACGCCTCCATCGGGCGATACCCTTCTATATACACGTCGTTTTCCATCTCTTTATATATACATTTATGCAGCAGTCTCCAGATTCGCTGCCTTCATGTTCTTCTCGAGTCTCAATGCTAACAATCCTGTGCACAGGGCTCTGGAGGCGGCCCTTTGGAGGATAACACTACTGCATTTCTTGTGCGGTCGACGGCCACTGGCTGGAAGAAAGGATCAGTTTTGGCTGTAGATGCCGGTGTCCACCTTGCATCTATTGTGAGAATTCTCGAAAACCACCCATCAGACTCCTCCCCAGACCATGCCGACAAACCGGTTACCCTGATTAATGGACCCTTTGAAGGCCTGGAGATCCCTCACTCTTTGGCCAAATCCAACGCTGCGTATATTACTCGTACGCTTGTTGGGACCTATCTCATCACGCATCCTCATCTAGATCATATATCTGGTTTTGTTGTCAACACTGCCGCCTTGCAAGGTTCGCGCCCAAAGGTCTTGGCCGGCTTGCCATCCACCATTGAGGCTTTCAAAGACCACATCTTCAATAACGTCATCTGGCCAAATCTCTCCGACGAAAATAATGGAGCTGGGCTGGTGACTTACAGGAGATTGGTCGAAGGCGGATCTCCCGCACTCGGCCAAGGTGATGACAAAGGGTATATTGAGATCTGTGAAGGCCTCGGCGTCAAAACTTTGAGCGTCAGTCACGGCCACTGTATAGAAAGACATAGCCATAGAGGCTCCAATGTTGGCCTTGCATCTTCACCCCCACCGTATGGGTCTCCGCCTCAGACAAGACAACGCACCGGCTCACAGGTGCTGAACCCGCCACTCTTCGGACGCTCGCCGTCAGTCACAAATATTCCAAGCCTAGATATGCGTATGGCTGATGTTCAAGAGCGGATCTGTGTTTATGATAGCTCAGCTTATTTCATCCGCGATATCGCTACTGGCAAGGAGGTTCTCATATTTGGAGACGTGGAGCCGGATGCAATTTCACTATGGCCGCGCAATAAGCAAGTCTGGATCGAAGCAGCGCCAAAGATTGCGTCGGGACGACTTGGTGGTATACTCATCGAATGCTCCTTCGACGACTCCCAAACTGACGACAGACTATACGGTCACCTGGCTCCGAGATACTTGATTGAAGAGCTAAAGGCGTTGGCGGACGAGGTCGAGCTTTATAAAAAGGGCAAAGAGCAAGCGACGTCCAAGGAGCGAGCGACATCCAAGAAAAGAAAGCGATTGAGTGCGACATTAGAAGAGGGAGCCCGGCAACATTTACCACGAACGCGCTCAGGCCGAACTTCTTCACCTAGCCCACGATCACGAACCCGGTCACAACTGACCGAGACCGCGGTCACTGAAGCCGGTGGAAGCGAGGCGCACACGGCGGAAGCAAAGAGTGTGACGGCGGGGGCGGATTCGAGATTTTCTCTTCGCGGCAAAAGCAAATTCCCCTTGAAAGGTGTCAAGATCGTCATCATCCACGTGAAGGACACTTTAGATGATGGCCCAGGGATGGGAACTAAGATACTGGAAGAGCTGACTCGATATGAAGAAGAGGAACAAATAGGCTGTGAGTTTGTCATCTCGAAGATGGGCCAAGCGGTGTACTTGTAAATCAGGGAAAGGGATGGTATGGAGTTTGCGCGTCTTTGAAAGGCTGCATTGAGCATGGAGTTGGCGTTTAACTGGTCAACCATGGCGGGAGTGGCTTGGATTCACGAATATATGGTACGAGAGGTATGCTACGGCTGGAAGGTAACATTCGACAATGGGCGGGCGTAAATAGAGGTTCTTGAAGACAACTGCATATCTGCTATGAAACAAAGCAGGCATTGATGATTTGACATGGTGCGGAAGTGCCCTATCTCCAGCGAGCTGGACAACTGACCTTAGTTGTCTCTTAGTGATTCTCTATCTTATTATATGCAGTCGATATTGTGATGGTGGTCATGCCCTACACCCTGAAGGATACTACTTCTTCCCCTTTAAGGGAACTAAAGTCTCTTCGCTACCAGACTTCAATTCAAACCTTGAGAGGGAGATTGATTCTTAAGTAGCCCCGCCTTTTCCAATATAACATTTCCTCTTGAAGTTCCCGCTTTGCCTTTACTATCTATACCCCCAACTAGGTACAATCGGCAATACACACGTCACATCATCCACAACAACACTTTATCCTTGCGAGAGCTCTCTCTACCTTTGAAGAGCCAATAAAGGTCTACTCCGTCATCCATCCGCCACTGGTCACCTGGAAAGCCATAGATTCCCCGGATTTCACCCCTGACTTCCAGTAGTGGGGTCAGGTCGGACCCCGCGTCTCCATCATATATGCGAGGATCCCCACAATGCCCGTCAGCTCTAACCTAGAGCACGCTGGAACGCACAATCAGGAACCATCCGATCCGTCTCTAGTCAACATCTCAGATGATACTGCGTGCGAAGAAGAAGCATCATCCGATATCCAACACCCACTCCTCCTAGCGGGAGCGAGCTACGAGCCTTTCGACTCGTCTCCTTCGCTAAGAGGAGCAGCAGCAGCAGCCCCTGAAACCAGCATCCAAACCGTGCACGACGACATAGCAGCTCCCACCGCCGTCATCCCAGACCCTATCATTCTGCTTCCCGACGCATATACTAGCAGCCCCCCATTTCCACCTAAAGATCCGGAACCCGGCCAAAGCCCTACCGAGCTCATATCACGGATCACGCAGCGAGACAAGAAGAAAGCAATAATACGCAAAGCGCGACGCGGCCACGGAAGACGCCGCGCCGCCGTCCTCGCATCTTCCGCACGTCGAGAGAAGAAACAGTTATGGAAAGCTGCTCGGTGTACTAGTAGTAATTGTAAATCTGCGATCGGTCAGGGCACACCGAGAGAAGCGACTTGTGATAAACAGGGTGATCTGTCGATGGGTCCGCCGGAGCGCAGGTATCACCGGGTTACTGTAAGTCTTGGGTTGGATGAACAGACGTGGGGTATAGCAGCGAGGTCGGGGGAGCATGGTGATGATGATGATGATGAAAGGACGACGACGGCGATGCTTCTGAGGGATGGGACGATGGAATTGGAAACTTCGTTGCATGAGTCTAGGGGTTCTTTGCAATTAGATGATATTGATTGATCCGGAACTGAGTGTGCATGAGAAAGAAAGCGTGGGTTGCTTGCGAATGGTAAGTTATATTCGTGGTATTCAAGAGCCATAGGTAGGATGAATAGCGAGCGGTATCTCAGACCGACAAGACATATGGCCCCAAGAGGGCAAAAGAGTTGGAACGCCGGCGGCGCATCGTGGGCTATGCATTCTGTAAACATATACCGAGTTGTGGAGGGTGGCGCCAGTCTTCGTGAAGAAGATTCGGAGGCTGTGGATATGTAGATGGAGAAACAGAGAGAGAAACCCCGTACAAGAAAGAAATCTCAAATCTTAAAAAAAAAGCTTCCTAGCCGTGCAACCAAAAAAAAATCAATCAATCTTTTCGAACTCTAGCACTTGCAAGGAGTAGAAGAAGAAGAAGAAAAACGAGCTTTTTCATTCGTCAGTCGTCGTGTTTTTCGCTATATCTTGGATGTTTTTTATGTAGGTATCGTAGGTATGTACCTAAGGTATGTATGTATGTATGTATGTATATCTTCGTTGCGCATCCACACAACATTCCGCATCCCACAAAACCACACACAGCCCTCTCTATGTTTTACATACAAACCTACTCCATACATCCCCATCCATCCACCCATCCATTCTCCGTTCAGCATGTACGTACGCTCTCTCGTACCGAAGATCTTCTGCTCGCTCGCTTTCTTGCCAGAGTATGACTGGCACGTGTTGTGTGTGTGTGTGTGACTGACTTGATCGAGTGAGTCGTCGCGATTGTGATTATTGATTCAAAAGAGAACGGCAAAAAAAAAAAAAAAAACGACAAAAATCCCCTCCTTCTCCTTCCTTGTAAGCAAGCAAGCAAAAAGATAGTAGAAAACTCCAAATACGCCGTGGTCCTGAACCAGCCCTTCCCTTGCCATCCCGAGCCATCCCTTTCTTTCAACCCCGTTTGCCCCCACACCGCATTTGAGTTGATTGGATTTCATTTGATTCAAAAAGCAAAGAAGCTGAAGGGTTCTTCTTCTTTCTCGCTAAGCAAAAGCTGATCAAAAACGCAAACAGAAACAAAGGGAAGAGATGATGAAATGAGAGGATTGAGGAAAATAGTTGATGGGATGTGTTTGTATCCTTGGATGGTAGTGGTGGTGGTGGAGGATTTGTGTGGTTCTCGTTTTTCGTTTAGGAGATGAGTGAGGAGGGAGAGGATCGTCATGAGTGGGACCCTTCGTCGTCGTGCGCTCCTTGGCTGTTGCTACGCTCGCGTGCGCGGTCTGCGGCTACGGCATCGCTGTAGCTGGGGATGGGAGGCGGGGTGGTTCGGCGGGGGATTAGGGCTGCAGTCTCGTTGGTCTCGTGGCCGTCGTCTGAGTGCCGCGGGCTCGTATATCCTGGTGGTGGCTGCGTGTGGTCCTGGATCCTGAGGCCCATGTGGGAGACTGCTTCAGCAGCCGCAGCAGCGCTGCTCGACTCGCCGAACTCTTCGTTGGACGGGATGTGGGCGAGGTGGGCGAGGGAGATGTCGGTCGGGGAGCGGACGGGGCCGGGACTCGTAGGGGGGTGGTTTCTGAAGTTGCCGCTGCGTGTGCGGCCGTGCCTCATGTCGGGGTAGTTGCCATGACTGCTCGGAGCCCCTTCGCGGCCTGCTTCTAAGAGGATACTGCCTTGTTCGCTCCCGTAGGGGGGAGGGGGAGCGAGACTGCCCGTCATAGGTGCTAGCCCCCACTTCTTGACGTTTGCTTCAATGAAGACGAAGCCTGATTGTCCGAAATTAACGTGGACGGTGCAGGGCCCATTGGCACCCACTGCTGGGAAGAGATTCTGGGACTTGAGACCGTGAGCTACATCTTCTAACTTCTTGCCGTTCCGTGTGAAGAATATCGTGCCGGTTCGGGGTCGGTATCCAACACCGATAACATCCCCCTGTACGAACTGTGGCCCGTATGCTGGGCCGTTGAAGGGTTGATTATATCTTCGATGCCCAGAAGAGATATACGCCACGGAATACTTATGCCAGCCTAGATACCTCATTAGCACCACCCATCATCCCACACCAGACCTCCCAACATACCAGGTAATCTGAACAGAGGATATGGCTTCGTAGCGACCCCGATGCTGATCAGCGTGGACTCGGGCTTATCGTAGATCTTCGACTCCCAGTAGTAGACTTCATTCTGCTTGGGGAGCGGTAGGTTGCTGAGAACAGAACATTCCGAATCAAAAAACTCAATCTCCGTACGCCCCTCCACAAAACAATTCGCAATCTCGAGCTCCGGCTCGAACTCCCACGCCGAGACGCCCTTCTCTTGAATCGCTAGGTACTGTGACAGGGAAATATCGGTCGGTAACGAGTCGGGCGGATTGGCCTGGACGAATGCTGTAGGACCTTTGCGTTAGCCACTGACTGTATAACCGCCTCCTCCCCTCCACCAGAACCATATGCTGCCGGGGTGAGGACAAAGATAGATATAGATATACCTTTGGCTCTAAAGTACTCGGTCCTCTGCAGGTCATCCATCTCCTCGAGGGCCTCGGCCTCCTCCCTCGCAAACGCCTGCTCGTCATCGTACTCGCCCGGCCGCCCCAGCCGGTCCAGCAGGATGCGCCCGCTGCTCGTGTAGCGGAAGAAGTACACCACCAGGAAGATCAGGCCGATCAGCAGGGCGCTGCCGAACGAGCTCACCAGCCCGATCACCACCCCGTTGATCGTCGAGTCCGCCCGCTGCTGCGCCCGCACCACGTCGTCGCCCGCCCCCATCTGCATGCTCGCTGCTGCGACCGCCGCGAGCGTTGCCGCCGGCGAGACGACCGTCGCCGTTGTGCTCGTGGTCATGGTTGTCAGGCCCGCCGGGTGCTGTAGCGGTTGCGGTTGCGGTTGCGGTTGCGGTTGTTGTTGCTGCTGCAGCATGGCTCGCAGAGAAGAGTCGTCCGCCATGGTGCCCGTCCTTCCTTATCGCGCCTCTGCTGGCGCCGGCACTGTGTGGTTCAGCTGATATGCAAAAAATGCGAGCCGTGCGGCGTTTCTCGGCCAGCGAGGCGGGTATCTGTCTATGCACGGTGAAGGTATTTTGGGGGGGAGGTTTTCGCTGTAAGGGTGTTGTTGACGTCGTCGAAGTCTGGATGTTGAGAGAGTTGACCGTTGGGGCGGTGGTGAGCTGATTCGAACGAAGCAGCCTGGGAATGCCTTGCCGGTCGCTACGTTCTGTGAAGCGACAGGGGTTGGTCCGGTTTTCGACGTGCGTCAGCCTGTCTTGTCTTGTCCGAGATATGTCTCGCCCTGTCTTCGCTGTTTGAGTATCGCAATGCAGAATGAATATCAATTGTCACAGGAGATATGGCTACGTGGGAAGCATCGGGGTGGGATGTGTATGAAGTGAGAAACAGCCGCGGCGTCTGCGTGGCCTGAGCCCTCCCAAGGATGGGTTTCAAAAGACGCCGTGCAGTGCAAGTAGGCTATGCTATAGGTATATAAAAAAAACTCTGCTTCTATGTCCTCCAGGATCCTGCGAGGAGACCTCTGATTCCGCATTTTCCGTTCTCCTCCTGTTGCATTGCAGAATAGACATATGGTAAATCTATTGCTTGTTTGATCCGCTTATCTCGTCATCTTATCTTCATTGCTCAGGTTCCAAGACAGACCAGCGACCAACGACCAACGACCAACGCCGCCGGCCCATGCATATAATCCCCCAATTGAAGAACACCGAAAATATGTCATACCGCTGCAAATCCTTTCGCACCGGTCTCTTCCACCAGCGCAACGCATCGGGTTTCCGGGAATCAGCCAAGCATTTCCTGATCCTCATCTGCTGAGATTCCCTTCTTCTGCTGGTCTTCGGACCGCTGCTTTGTCTTCTTCTTGGCATCATCTACCCACTTGGCATAGGCGTCTGGTCCCTCCTTCAGCTTCTCGGCAATGACACACTTCAGCACTTCCCCCGCAAACCCCACGAAGTTATGCCTCCGGAGGGCATTCTCAAACTGCCAGTCGTTCCGCTTCATCTCCTCCCGCATCAGCATCTCCTGGTCGCCAATCTCCCTCGCCCGGATCCGCAAATCTCTAACCATCGCCAACAGATTGAATCGGATCTCGTGCGCGGGGTAGCGCCCGATCCGCCTCTGCAAGACCGGGATCACCTTCTCTGGAAACTCCTCGAACGTGCTCGCACCATGCGCAATCGGTGCAGGCTGCAACCCGTCCAGCTCGTACAGGATGCCGTTGATGGGTGTATAGGCAATGAAGTGATACACGTCGTCGTCGTCCGTGGCCGTCCGCTGCGTCTCGTCGACAAACGGGCTGCTCCTCGCGAAGCTGTTGTGCACATCTCTGATCAGCTCCGAGTTGCTGAGAGCCTCGCCCCTGAACTCCGCTGGGAAACCCGCTGTGAATTCCTTAAATTCCCGTAACTGTGTCCCCACGTCGACGTCGCCGTCTTTGTTCAGCAGCACCGAAAGGAGTGCTTGTGTGGCGCACGCATTCTGTATGGTCTGTGCCGCGAAGAAGAGGCTCTCGGCAGCCGCGTAGTCGTATTGTCCATCCTTAGGGGTGCCGTCCGCATTGGGCTTCTCGCCTGTGGGGTATTTGAAGAGGAAGATCACGCCGTAGACGGGACTCAGCTGGCGTAGATAGTCCGCATCCAGGGCAATGAGCTCCTCAAACTGAACGTCCTTGGCCCCGAGATTGTCGAGTAAAAAGGTGAAGACACCCTAAGAGATGTCAGCGGTGGACTGTAAGCTCGGTCGTCTCAGGGTACCGACCGCATCGGATTCGACTGTGACAATGTCAGTAAGCAGCAGGGCAGTGATATGGGAGCTACCGACTGGTATTCCATCCGCCACTCATCCTGTCGATCGTTTGGGGTAGGCAAGATTAATTTTGAGTTGAAGAGAAGACGCCACGGATTCCTCGTATTGCATTCAACCTACTGGAGCTTCAAAAGCTTCTCCAGACGCGATACTTGGATCCACGCTTAGGTAAGCGACACCTCCCCTGGCAACCAGCACGTGATCTTACGTAGACCCTGAAGATGGATGACAGCCTCATAGAAGGGGCTTTAAGAGGGTTCTAAGACAAAGACTTTGTTTAATAGTCACGGCCACGTATCGTATATTGGTCAGGGATCAAATTCTACGAGGCAAGACAATCAAATCAGAGTTTATACTTTTTCATTCAATTCTGTAGTACATCTCTGTTGCTTCAACGACATTCCTTCGCATTACCTTACACAAGACCGCTGCACACGTGTATACGCGACAAGAGAGGAAAGGAGAGAAGCATCTGCGCGCATGCCAGCCAGACCGCTGAGCAACGACAATGGCTTCGCCCCTGGGGCTCGCGCAGAGATGACAGATATGTGCGCCAACCAAAACCATTTTTAAGTGCAAGCCCAATGTTCAAAAATTGCCAGAAAACTCCGTATCCATGCAATATGCAGATGTATATAAGGACCGTGGGTATAAGGATCGTGGTGCTAGTATTTATACAAATATCGTAGCGAAATCATGAGGTCGTAAGTCGTTAAACTATTCGAAACAGGTATTAGGTGGGATTAAATCAGATACATAGATCTGTCGACGCGCGGATTCAGCGGTGTAAATCGTAATCGTGTAAGACGAGGTTGAGAAATTAAGACTGACGGCCTTTCCCCTTGGGATCAGCTGGCGTGGATGTGCGTGGTGGATAGCTGGGAAGGGGCTGCATCGGCGGTAGATGCCGGCGCATGTGCTCTACTTGTTCCTCGTGGGATTGTGGCTCGTATTTGAAAGCGGGAGTCTGATGCGAATACTCAACTTGTTCCCCGTGGGAGTGAGGCTCGTACTTGAAAACCGGGGTGGCCCTGGGCGTAATGTTAAATCGGTTCGTCCGGTCCTATATCCACACGGTTGGAAGCACAAACCCTCCAAAGTTCGAACTGGTGCCCTGCGGCTCATAAAGGCCATAGTCATCCCCTTGTTCACTGTAAACGACAGATCCTTCGCCGAAGTTCGATGATGCCGGACTATGGTATCCACCGAATCCACTAGGCGAAGGAATGCCGAGGTAGTGGTTGGCATATGGGTCCAAGTTTAATGGACTGACCGCCGAGGTGGGCATGGACTCCGGAGGCATCGTCATCATGTGCTCCTGACTGTAGGTAAAGGCAGGATTTCCGTAGGGGGACATTGTGTTGGCATAGTTGTCCTCCATCAGGTACATGTTGCCACGGAAGGTAGGGAAGGACGCTGTTCGCTCAGGCTGAACCCAGCCCATGCGGCTTCTGAATTTAGACACCATATCTATAGGGTACTCCATGAGATTGAGTGGTGTCTGAAGGTCAGCGTCAGAGGTTTGGGAGACATTGATCGAGAACAGTCTTCGGGCAATCTCTTCGATGGGTCCCAACGACAAGCTACCAAAGTAGGCCGCACCAACCTCAGGGAACAACGGCTCAACGACCAAGGCCACCGTGTAGTAATGAGCCAGAATAATGAGGGCAGAGGGAGAGCCTCGGGTTTGCTGGAGGAACATGACCGGCAGCCAAAACAACCAAGCCCGCAGCGGGTTGAGCATCTCGAATCGCTGAGCAGCGGTATGACTTGGCGATACCTTCCGGACGCTTCGGACAAAAGTCATCAATTGTTGAATGGCTTTGACATCCTCATTATTTTCCTTGAGGTGCACCTCGACTTTCTGGAGCTGGGCATATGCACGTTGAAGCGAGTCCAAATCTGCTTTCCTTGGGCTGCTGAGCTTCTTCGAGCCAGGAGCGGGGGATGGCGGGGCTGTAGGGAATGTGCTCTGCTCAGCAATGAAATCACCGAACTGGGACTCAATCTTCCAAGGCTGCATAGCATCAATGACCTAAGACGACGTTAGCCACATCTCTAGGGACAAGGAGACCGCCTTTCTCGACATACAGATGACGTCCCATGCATCAGTTGAGTCCAACCACGCCTGTAACCGAGTCAGCATTTGTCAGCGAGCTTGAAGGATCTGACATACCACTCAGTTGCTTGCCAGGATAGGAGAAGAGAAGCAGCCAAGACAGCGTCAGAGTTCTGCCTTGAGAAGGAGCCGATGGCCTCATGCAGGCCCTTGAGAGCAATTCCTCGGTGTTCGTAGGCCATGTTAGCAGTAAGCGGACAATCTGTCAACCAGGCCAAGTGGGTAGCCGAGAGGGCTAGCAAAGCGTGCATGACAAAGGCGTAATCGGTTCCAATCTTGAGAAAGCTGTGTATCTTGTCAGCCTCGCCGAGTCGTTGCTCACAGAGGCCGAATACTTACAGTGGGATCTGACGTGTCCAGATTGTGAAATTGCTTGCATCGTGATTGCCCAGTTCACTCGACACGGAGGCGACATGGTGTATCAAGCGAAGTTCCTCGAACGAGAAGAACTGAGGAGAAGGTGCTGGGTAGAAGTAGAGATCCGGGAAGGGAAAGTTCCCAGTTCGTTGCCAGCGTTCAATCTCAGCCTCGATCTCTGGGGTCCATAGCAAGTCTGCCTTCTCGGGAGTGGGAGGGCGCTCTTCCTGTACCGGCATGTCCATGTATGGGCAACGACAGTTGTGCTTCGTGCAGTTTCGACTATGAGGGGGATCAGCACCTGTTCCTTCAAGGCGGATATAGCCCCTCCAAGCGAAGAGGGGCTGTCGGCCAGGGCGTGCACCTACCACTGAGGGAAATTCTCATCACAGCGGATATGCCTTCGCTTGCACGTCTCACAACCTTTGCGGGACTTGGTATGACTAGAGAAGAGGGGTCAGTGATTGCAGGATGATCAGCCGTCCCCACATCGTACATACCTCCTTCGGGGAGGACCACCTCCTGGGCCGGCCATCGAGACTGAGGCGGGGTGAGGAACAAGAGAGAAGACGGCGAGGCTTGAACGAGTGAAAGCCTCCGACAAGGCTCCTGATCCTAAAGGTGGTCGAGCACCGGTGGTGGCCGGGACGACGAGTAGATATGGAAGAAGAGGAGATATTAGTTAGATAGGACCGGCAGTGAGATCAAATAGACCCCGATGCAGCCGGGGGGGATGTGTAAGCTGCGAACCCCAAAGCGAGCGGTGGTTATAGGTTGGTAAGGCTGCAGGAAGTGACCGGGGTCTTGCTGAGAACGAAAGGGCCGGAAGGGGGTCGGCGGGGTGGCCGAAGAGACGGAGGCGAACGCAGAATGAGGGATCTTCGATTGGGGGGGGCAATTGTCAGACAAGGCACGAAGAAATGGCGCGTTCGACACTGGGGGGGGCTGGGAGGGGTGTAAGAGAAGCGGAGCACAGAGAGGAGTCTGCAGCGAGCGTCTGTCTGGTATGGAACGTCACACGGGAGTCGTCAGGTCTCGGGTCTTGAGGTGAGTTGAGAGTTGAGTTGAGTTGAGACCGGAGATGCAGAGAGATGCAGAGACGAGAGACCAGAGTCAAGAGTCAGGACTGCCAGAGACAGATCCGTCGGAGGGCTTGCGGGTCCTGAGGCTGAGATGTGTGTGTAGAGGGAGGGCTACGCAGACAACTCCAGGCAGGCCGGGGGGGCAACACAACGCAAGGCAACGCAAAGCGAATGACAGGAGCCAACGAGGGCTTCCTAGAAAGGAGAAAGCGAGAGTGTGAGGGAAGAGGAGGAGAGAGAGAAGAGAGAAGAAGAAGAGGTTTCGAGGAGTCTGAAGTTGAAAAGTCAGTATCGGGCTGGCGATGCTGGCATTCTAATACTGGAACGGTGCAGCGGTGCTGTGGCCGGGGCGGGTTGGCAGAAACGCCGGAAGAGGGAAGGCGCAGACGCGGTTTGTGGATTAGCGCAGCGTGGTCGAAGCGTTAGAAGGCGGCCAACGGAGCTAGGGGCGAGGGAGGTCATGTTCCTGCTCTGCGGTCGGTCGTGCCTAGGTTCCTGGTTCCCTGGGTGCGCGGAGGCAGCGCGGAGGGCGAGCGGAGGGGAGGAGAGAGGGGGGGACGCGTCTTGGCGGCCCTTGTCCCGACGGGGAATGGCGTCGCCTGGGAATGACCTCTTGGCGCGGTAGGGCAGGGCTCGAGTGGACGACATGACGGGTTATAAATACAATAAAATAAGACGTAAATGCACCCGAAGGAGTAATACGGTACCTTACTTCTTTACTCTACTATTTCCCGCTAAAAATAAGAAATAAGACATCAGACATAAGCCGTAAACCGTAAACCATCAACCAGAGCCGTGGGCACCAGAATCGACCGTTCATAAATCTGTCATGCCGGCCCTGACCTGAATCAGACCCGACACAAATAATCCCGCTCCATCACCTCGTCGGCCGTCGGGAACGGGGGTTGCGGCCGTAGTGGATCATGGGTTCCTGGGCCGGGTGGGCACGGCAGGGGGAGGGTTGTTGTAGAGGACTGCGCGAGGCAGAGGACTGATGGGCGAGTCGGGCACTGCGAAGGGAGAGAATCTGAGAGGTCACTGGTGAGATGAGAACACACAGAGGACGACGATGACTCCTCCTCCTTACCCGTCCTGCCTGACAACAAGAACAACAACAACAACAACAACAATAATAATAATAATATGTGGCTGGGCCAGGGGAAAGATGTCATGGATGTCAATGATGATAATATCATATCATAGGTCTCCTCCCTCCGCCGGGAGTAGTGGTGTGGCAGGGCAGCAGTGAGACTCCACTCCGACTACTGGCTGCTAGACTGCACCGGGCCTGGCGCCCTCTCTCTGGTCCTCTGGATCTCTGCCCGCTGCCCGCTACCGCCCACCGAGGTAAGAACTGCGAGCGACCTGCACTGCGCAACACAGATGATGATGATGCTACTACACCATGGGACTACTACTGTACATGTACCATGACACCATGACAGATCCAGCAGTGCCGGACCGGGGCGATGGCCAGGATACAGACCTGTCCCCCGACTCCCCCGCCCGCTCAGACCAATCCTTCCATGTCTTCCTGCTGCGCGCACTCAACGACATCCTCTGCAGCGATCCTCACCAGCGGGACTCTTCTATGCTATGCATACCTGACATATCATCAGATCGTAAGGATGACACGATATTCCCGCCTCGAGGCACCGCCAGAATCCTCTTATTCCCTTCGCACCGCTTCCTTACCCCCGCCCGCCCAGAGGCTGAGCCGAGCGACTTGCGCGCCGAGAGCCTGAGCTCGGAATAAGGTACACGGTACCACGCAGGGATCGGTGGGGATCGATGACACTGGCTGTGGATGTGGAAACATCGAGATGTGCATGTGGATGGTGCCAAAAATACCACGGCGAGCCAGTCAGGTCAAGCCAGGAGGTAGCCAGGGCCCACGTATACACCCTTGCTACAGTAGCCACTGACTGCTTGGGAGCCGGCACTACTGTACTGTACTGAGGAAACCCGCATTCTTCTGTTTCCGAGTCGTTCTAGAGACACAAAGGATTGGGCGCGTTCGTGCTTGGCTAGGCCCTGCATTGCCAGCGTATCTGGGAAGACATGAACGCTGGCGCTTCGGCTCCCAAAGGATGGATGCTCGAGCCTCGTGGCAATGGTCATCATTGATCAACAAGTATCCTCCAGGCTCTCCGTCCCACGCATCCCGTCCAGTGCTAATGCTAATCCAACCGCTCCATTCCAGTCCCTGCAACGACCTTCCCCCCTGGTGGACCGCGGAGACGTTCGGCGAGGCTGCGAGGGCTGTGCACGGGAACCGACTATTACTCTTGTTAGCAGCGCCTCTTACTCAGAGCAGCCAAAGAGGAGGCCTCGCTCCAGCTCCCGAGCCCCTCTTGTCCCATTGCGGCCCCCCGAATCCCTCCACTTCTTCCTCCCCGGCGGCAGATCCTCGGCCCAGACAAGGCCCTTGTCTTTTTTGTCAAGACTCAAGTCGCTACTCGACACTACTACGTCAAGACTCAAGAATGTTCAACCCCGAGCAGTCAAATCATACAGCAGCCAACCAGCCGGTCAGGATATACTGTAGTAATGCCAGGCACATGTTTTGCGCTCGGAACTCAGATCTTCCCTAACCCGGGGTGCCAGCCCGGCGAAGTTTCTCGCTAGGCCCAATGAAACTGCCTCGGAGAATTAGAGATACCCAGACAAGCCACAGCCAGCCATAGCCATGCCTTGTTGCTCACGGGTCGGAAGGAGAGTCCTTTCTTGTGCGTGATAGGGGGGGCATGATTGACGGTACTGGGTATGTCCTCTCCCTCCTCCTCTACATGGCAAAGTTGATATTACTATAAATAGGTATGTAGAATCTTTTGGTCACGCGCTCCTGTCCTCAATCGCCAATGCGCCCCTCCCCTCGCCTGCCGGTGCTCTGGTGGTGAGCAGCGCGACAGCGTCCAAAATTTTATTTTTTTTTTGCATTGATCTTTTGCATGGATCGACGTTAGTTCGGAACTTAGGCGACCCCCAACCTCCCCTGGCCGCTCGCTCCCGGATGCGTTGTTTTGAATCTGATAATATGGCCGGGTTTCATTGGGTAAATATTGATCCAAGCCGCGCCTCCAGACGTTCCGTTCGCACCATGGACCCTGTGTCGTCATTGGGTTCAGTAGGGCCGCAGGAAGACGGCAGGCCGCCTGGTCGCTCCTCACCGCCTTTGGGGCATGACAATCCGCGTGCGCGATTCGATGGCGGATCCATGCGCAGAGGGTGCGCTGACTCAGATGTTGGCTGCGAGGGCAGAAAAATACTCCGTAACACCGCAGTGTACGGAGTAGTCTGCACGGAGTATGGAATCAGGAGCGCGCTTTGTGCCTTGCTCTTACAACAACGTACCTACATAGGTAAGGATGGCGGCATAGGGTGAGCACCACCACCGCTGGATATGCCTCACCCGATCTCTCTCCTTCTATTTTTGATCCCCTCTCGAGCTTTTCTCGCCTTTTCCCTCTTATTCATTTTCCTCCTTGCTTTTCCCTTGGTTCTCCAGTTTCCCTTCAACTACCCACTCCGTATCCCCACTCCGTAGCAAGGGAAGGCGACGCCCAAGGCCGGCGTCAATGCGAAGTTGGAGCACTACTGAGCGACTGGATTGCCACATCTGGGCAAGCGTGGCAGCCCCCGTACACATCTCGCGCCGAGAACCGGGGGGCACGCATGCAAGGCTACCTATATTTAGGCCGCCTCTGGAAAGAGAACGAAAGGAGCCGGAGCTTCGAGAAGGCCAGCACTGAGCAATGAGCAGTGAGCAGTGGGCTCTTAACTCCGCGCCCCGGCTTTTAGGCACGGTGGATTTGGTGCCTTGGACGCCAGGCTGCTAGGTTGCCCCTACTGTCTCTACAGTACCACGCCTCGCCTCGCTTCCTCGACGCAGCGCTGCTCGGATACAACGTAGCATACATTATACATAACGTCCAGAGGGCGGAGCAGCCAGACAGCCTATGGAGGGAGTGCGCGACACTACTCGCCGGATCGTGTGCCTGCTTGTGCGATGCTGATTGCTTGGAGCGTACCGCCGAGCGTTTCCTCGTCAGGCTCGTCGCCGCTGGCCGCCAGGCCTGACTCCTGATATCATGATCAGGCCATGGACTCCCATGCCGCTTGATTTGCGTTTCTTTCGGGCCGCCAACATCCGCTGAGGTCCGCTCCCCCTTGAGACTATCAACTGACAGATGGAGATGCTGGCATTATTGGTTGGTATTGGCACGTCGGAAGAATTGGGAGCGAGGCTACTACGGAGTAATACTACGGAGTATTACTGTACCTCGACGCCTTGGCGGCTACAGCCCTCCTTCGCATCCGGGATATATGTACCTGTCTGGTCGAAGGGGAGAGAGAGACAGAGACAGAAGGAAAGAAAGAGAGATGACAATACTAATTCTGACGTGAGTAGTGAGTGCTGAGTGTTGGGTGCTGACTGTACTCTATACTGCTTATAGTAGACTTGGGTCTCGAGTCAGCCTTCCTCTTATTCTCCATGGTCAATTGTCTCGAGACTCAACTATCAAGACTCCTCGCTGCCTGATCAGGCCGCCTACCCGGACAAGGCTCGTCGGCCGAGGGAGAATAAAAGGCTCCGGACTCCGTACGGAGTTAAGACTGGGGGGGCAGAAGGCGGTGAGAGGGGAGAGACTATAGAGTAAGACTGAGCTCGCCTCGCCTCTGATTCCCTAAGCCAGTTACCTTACCTTACCTCTCGGCCTAATCCGCTCCGTGGCTAGCTGGTCCGGGCTTTGTCACGTTCTGTGACTTCTGTCGCCCTGTGCTACGTGAGCCCTGACTCCTGAGAAGCCGACGCGGCCGCGGGCATGACTAAGCGCTGACTTACAAGGTTCGACGTTCGGAGTATATGCCATTGCCAGCCTTGCGGTTTTTATATGATTTTATCGACATCATCTGTCACTCGCACCCAATACAGCACAGCACACGGTACATGCCCAATACATGGCGCATCTGCTCTGGCTGCAACGGGATATATTCTATTCGAATACCCTGATTCAACTTAACCGCTCATCTTCTGCCCCCTGAACCCTCCACCCTCCACCCTCCACCCTCCACCCTCTACCCTCTACCCTCTCTCTCGCACACCCTCCTTCCGCTTGCAGCAAAGAGGGATTCGATAGACGCAGTAGATCCATCATCCATAGATCCATAGACCCAGTCGGTCGGGGATCGACCTGTAGATGCCAAGCGCCCTACGTTGTACTTTACCTTTTGCCTAACGGCCGAGTCCCTCCCTCTGGCCTGTCCTTGCAAGGGACCGCGGACCTTGAAACGCAGTTGGCCTCTTGGCGACCTGCACTATGCGTCATTGACGGCACCGAGCATCGAGTAGCGGCGCCGTCTTGGGTCTCGGGTCCCGGGCTAAGGCCGAAGGGTGAATTGTGAAGGGCTAAGCGTTATAAGGTCTTGAGAGTCAAAGGGGAATAAAAAGGGGGGGGCTTCATGCGGATATAAGGTAGAGTGCGCGATTAACCAAGCTTCAACTCTAGGTAAGTAAGATCTTGCTCTCTCCTTATCTCTACTATACACTCATCCAAAAAAGAAGAAAAAATAAACAAAAATAAACAAAAAATAAATAACCCAAATAACTCAAGTGAGTTTTCCCAGCGGAATCATATGCCTACCAATTACAGCTCACATGCTCTATACGTTACACCGTTGCACTCCCCCCAGCCACACCTCGCCAACGAAAGCGGTGAGATTCCTTGGCATCCGAGCTTAAATCTATTTTCGTCTCTCTCCAACTCCGCCCATGGACCATAATATGTCCAATATATCCAATATGTCAATAATACCACATCCCACATCTCACTCATCCATCCATCCATCAATCGATCGATCCGATCGATCCTGCACAGCCAAGCCTCCTCACCCTAGACAACAACAATACCACACCACACAGTGCACACCATCATCCCAGATCATCAGCCGGGCTCCGCCAATCATCAGCAACCTGCCTGTTTCTGCATCTGATCAAAGTCCCATGCCAAAGAACGCACGCACGCGCTCGTTTGTGGCTGCATTGCATTGCGTTGCGTCGTGTCTCTTTTAAAAATAGAAATTTGCTTCTTCTGCGAACAGTGTTTGGATGGATGAGATGGATGGATGGGAGGGATCTATCTCCCCGCATGTAACGATGGATGGATGGATGGATGGATGCTTGATTGATTAATGTATCTATGTATCCAGATAGGGTAGGTAGGTAGATAGGTAGGTATCGGCTCTTTTTTTTTATATCTTGGTCATTTAAAGGTAGGTAGGTACTCGGTTTTCTGGGCCTGTACCGCCGTGAATGGGATGAGATAAGGTTAGGTAGGTAAGGTAAGGTATGCTATATTTATATCTTTGAATAAGTAGATAGACAAGTAAGTACATACATACATAGGTACATAACGTATCTGTTGATTGATTGATTGATTGATTGATTGATCTATTTATATTCCCCCCCCCCCCTTTTTCCCCCCACCCTTCCCATCCCCACCTCTCTCCACATCTCTCTCTCCCATCCTATTCTCAATTTTTATATCTTTGAACAAGTAGATAGATAAGTAAGTACATACATAGGTACATAAGGTATCTGTTGATTGATTGATTGATTGATTGATCTATTTATATTTATATTCCCCCACTCCCTTCCCCCCCCCCCTCCTCCTCTTTTCTCCCCCCTTTTCTCCCCCCATCCCACCCTATTTTTCACATAAACACCTTGCCTTGCCTTACCTTACCTTACCTTGCTTTGCTATACATAGTATACATAGTATCATGATCTCTTCAAGTACCTACCTGATATATATATATATATATATATATATACGTACAGAGTAGGAGAGAGGTAGGTAGCTTACTTTATAAGAGTAAGTAAGTAAGGAAGAAAGGAAGGAATTGTATATATCTAGATCTAGATCAAAGGGGAGGGGAGGGGAGGGGAGGAATCATAATAGATATTAAATATCAAATATCAAATGTTATGTAGCAATAATCAATGAAAACTTCAATTCCAACTTTCTACCTACTACCTACTACCTACTACCACTACCTACCACTACCACCCGAAATACCATATAACGCTACCTATGCCTGCCTATGCCCTATGCAAAAGACACTCCTTTCAGCAATCTAAAAGACCTAGCTACTATCTATACTATAACTATAACTATGCTAAACTATCTATAACCAGAGATTCAATCAATCGCGTTTTATCAAACGCTTGCTTGCTTTGCTTGACTTGACTTGACTTGCTTTGCGCATCTAGAACATCCACTCCACATAAAAATCGATCTCAAAAGCCCCCAAAAGGAAAAAGAAAAAAGAAAAATATCAGAGGAGGAAAATGATCTCTATGTAAAGTAAAGTAAAGTAAAGTAATGTAATGTAATGTCAAGTGTGATGTGTGTGAGGTTTTTTTGACTTTCGATCCAGATATGCCGGAAAATTTTTTCGCTATGCGTTCTTCTTTCTTCTTGATTTTCTTCTCTTCTTTCCTTTACTTCCTTCACTTCCTTCTTTCCTTTACGTTCTCGCACACATGCCTGCCTGACTGACTGACTGACTTAACTCGCCGCCCTCCCTCCCCCCCGAAACCCCCAACCCAACCCATATTAATCATGCCGTCGTGAATATAGTCAAGCATATAGCAGAGCGCTGCCCGCTTATATGGTGATTGAATTCTGAGCTCCCTTCTTTCCTTCTTTCCTTTCTGCCTGCCCTTACGCCCCCTATCGTTTGACTGTGCCGTGCTGTGTTTGTGTCGAGGGAAAGAAAAAATGTGTCATTTCTTGTCTATTTACATGCTGTACGTCATCCGCAGCGCTTCTACGTCCGCTGCTGCGACGTGCGTGCTGAGGTATGCGTTGATATCGGGGATGAGGGATTTGTAGACGTCGAGTGTCTGGGAGTCTGGTTAGTCGTCTTGTACTTTTATTATTGCAAGGATGCGAACTTACGTGTTGGAAGATCTGGTGAAGGTCGGCTGTGAGAGGCGTCTTGGTCTCCTCGGTCATCTTATATCGAGCAATGGTTGTGAATAAGCGTGCCAGGTCTTTCTCCATCGCCTGAGGATTGGCGATGACACAAAGCACGAATCCCTTGCAGGCCGTCGCCTTCTCCAGGGTGTAATCAACCGTGCTGATCGACTTCAAGAATTGCTCTGAGAACGTCGCCAGGTGAGGTGACATGATGTCAGCGTTCTGTAGCCCCAGCCGGCCCAGGGCGATGGCCGCATTTTCGAGGACCGACCTGGGTACCTCGGGGTTGCCAAGGATCTCTAGGAACCTCTGCATGAGCTCGCCCACGTACGGCGCCATCTGTTTACCATTCTGAATTGCGATTTCGCCCGAGGACCAGCAGGCATTGTTCACCACGCTGAACCCGGTCTGGATCTGCTCATCCAGGATCGTATCCAGGTCCAGTTGTTTGATCAGGATGGGGAACAAGACCGGGAGGAAGGGTTCTAGTTGCGGGAAGACGTATTTTGCGCAGTCTCCAAGCAATGCGTACGAGGATTGGCGTACATCATTCTCAGGGTCCTCCATGCAGAATTGGAGGAGGTCAAAAAGTCGGGGTTGTGAACCGGATACGAGTGCCGCGGACTGTTTCTCGTCAAGTGCCTGGATGATAGCGCTTAGGAGGTCCAAGCTCGTTACGAGAAAGTCCTTGTCGGGAGAATCTAAAATTGGATTCGTGACAGCCGCCAAGTACTCTTCCAGATTTTGATGGATAATTTTGATGCACCTGGTGAAGACCGGAGGCGCGAACGGCGCGAACGATTCTGCTAGAGCTGCGGCTACGTATGATAGACACTCCAGGAGCGGAAATAGCTCTCGTGACTGATCCGTGACCTTGTTCCACCGGTGGATGAGGGCCGGCATCAGTAGGTCAATAAGTTGAGGCTGGGCAAGACCGTGGCCGACGTGCTCTGCCAGGGTTTGCACGCAGTCGTATAGGATGAACATGTTCCTATCCTTGTACTTCTCGAAACACCGGACAAATTGGCGGATGATGGGCTCGCAGTATGGTGTTAGTCCAGCCCCTGCCTTCTCCTCGAGATGAGCAAATGCCGAGGCTCCAGCCTCTTGCACCCTCTTGTTGTGATCCAGCATCTTGAGGAGGATGCCTTCCATCATAGGTTCGAAGTATTGTGCTCGCAACGCAGGATCTGTGAGACCTGCACCCCACGCCGAGTACCTCCCCAGAGTCCAACAGGTAATCTGTCGGACAAGTGGCTCGGGATCCTTGAGTAAGAAGATCAGATAGGGGACGAGCTCTGGCAGATGTGGTGTTACAACTGGGAGACATCCTTCCGCAACAGCTCCAAGTGCAAGTACAGCAGCTTCACGGTAAGGCCATTCTTCGTGCTTCAGGTTCGTCATCAGATATGGGAGAATAGCATCAAAGACTGGCCCTTTAAAGTCGGTTGCGAAAACGTCCAGGGCTGCAGCAGAACATTTTCGCAAATTCCACCGGTCCTCGGGGTTCCCATCATCGTCATCATCGTACTCTTCGATTTCTCCCTCGTCAACATCATCGTCCATGCCATTGAGCTTTTCATAACCGTTCATGCTATTTTCGACACTCTCTTCGCCGTTGGCCAGGGTCCGAATGCTCTTGCTCTTCGCGAACTGGGGCTTGATGTCCTCCGCGCGGTCCTCTTCGTCGGCGTCATTCCCCCCACCTTCCAGCATCGCAATATCTTCATCACTGTAGACCATACTCTCCAGAAGAACAGGGATGATTTTGTTGAGGTAGGGACCCAGTGACTTCCATAATTCACCGTGCTCGCCAACCGTAAGCCAAAATTCCGCTGCATCGCAAGCCAAGTCTTCATCCTCAATCTTCCGTTGCTGCGCAATCATATAATCAACTAGATCAGCGATATGAGGCAGGATCTTATCAGGGCGAATCTCAACGATTTGGACAAATGCTCGGCACACTTGTCGGCGGACATCGGACGAGGGATCATGGGCAAGCTGGAACAGCCGATTCAGGAGGTCGTCCAGGGAGACGAGCAGGGCCTGCGGCTTCTGTGGAATGAAAACGTTGATGCTACCTAGAGCTAAAGATCGAATTTTTGGCTTTTCGCTGACAGTGAACTCGATAAGTTTGGGAATAATGAAAGCTAGGGGCCGTTGTCCTTGGTAGTCCCTGTCGAGCATCTTTTTATTATCCTCGCAGACTTTTGCCAGAGCAGCCATCGCTCCCTCCTGTGCTTCTGGTGTAACCGTCCCATTCTCATTCCCAACCAACGCTAATAACTCTGGCAGTAGTTGAGGCCAGCCAAGAATCCCTCCGCGACTGACAATCTCCGTAATGACATTTCCAGCGTAGCTTCGAATTGACTGGTTTTTATCCTGTAATGCTAGAGGGACGGAAGAACGGACGAGAGCTAGGCTTTCTGCCGGTATTGACTTGTAACCCGTTCTTATGTTGTTTTTCAGCATAATAGCCGCCGCTGATCGAACAGCATGGTACTCCTCCGGGGTATAAGCCAAGCCGGGGGGAACCTGGGAACTTGAGAATAGATATGTGAGATAGTTATTAATGTCAGGTGAAGATTTTGCCTGGGCAAGCATCTGTGACACAACGTTGAGAAAGAATCAGCATGAGTTCTCGTAGTATAAAAATGCCCCAACGAACGGATCTTGACAGAATCCACTCACAATTTCCGCCTGTTTCTGCGCAGTCTTATTGTGACCACTCAGGGAGTCTTTCAAGCAACTTGAGAGTTGCCTCAATGGCTCTTCTTCCGGCTGCCAGGCCATGGCCGTCATTTGGCTGCTCCTGGAGCAGTGCCAACCTTTCTTGCCTGGTGATCAAGAAATCCCGATATGCAGGTACGCTGCCCAGGTAAAGGAACAGCCGTATGTGGTCGCACAAGACGGTTTGTGGGACGTTAGACGTCGTATTTCGACATCTGGAGAGGACCGAGGTAGTTAGCCCAGGCTCGATCAATGACGATGGATAGACAGCATATCGGCGGACGTAGGTACGTCTGCCGGCAGAACCAGGATATCTACTTACGAGTCGCAGATAGAACGGAAAAGAGCTATGGGGATCTTGCTTGACGAATATCGAATGAAGGACTCCGCAGAGGGACTGGGAATCGTGGGGTTGTTTGCTTAAGCGGTTCGCTCGACGGGAAAGGCGTCAGGATGCAGGATTAATAGCTGCTGGGAATTTGCACGCCCTATAGAGTGCGCGTTCCGCCTCCCTGGAGGTCGAGAATATGGGAGATTGAGGAATAAATGGCGGAAATGCAGGTTGGAGTAGTTGAGTGCGGGTGGGGAGGGTTCTCTCGCCTTGCACTATTCTGTCGCAAACGTTTCGCTTGGGCTGAGGCGGGATTTTTGAGTTTTCCAACCTTCAGGGTCCAAGGCATGCGGCGGGAAGTCCCATTTATATCCCAATCATACAACGATCTTCATAGAATACCACCACGCCTCAAGAGATTCGAGTAATACGGTTCTGCGTCTTTATATTGTCGAGTTCCGTGGGGCTGGGCGAATTTGCCACAATGGTCAGGGTGGATTGTACTGGGCAAATAAGTACGAGTCCGACGGCCCTCCTCCAGGTGACCGACCTCCTCATATCGGACGGCAAATATCTGTTCTAGGCCTCCTTTTATGGCGCGAACCAACCCTGGAAGTCAAGATGGCAATGTGGCTTCTGGAAGAAACAGCTTCGAGAATTGATCATATTCCAGAACAAGCTCATTTTGCTCGCACTGCTACTTGCCGTCGCCTAGAGGACTGGGACTGTCGCACACCACCCTATTTCTATATATCGTATCGCGCAGCTCGACACAGATCAAGAGAAGATCAATATACGGGTCAATCTAACAGCGGCTGCAACCCGCTGACTGCCTTTGACCGTATATGGTGGTGGTGAGCGGATGGCAGAAGCAGCCGTGCTGGGTGCACAACCTCAGCTCGGTCAAGGGGCCTCTACCGGTCAGGGAGAACGACTTGGTGATGTTAGACAACCGGTCCTGATTGACTTCATTATCAGAGTCAACCGTCCACATGACGGCTGTCTGTCCTAATGCGTCTGAGATCGACGGCATATTTGCATTTCCTCTAGAATTGGACGAAGGCCGAGAAGCTTTTGAGGCGCTCCATGTCTTTGATGCGACAGGCCAGTTCAAGTCCAAGACTCATACATGCCGAATCAACGGCCTCTAGATCCAGTCAGTTGTCGCCCACAAAGAACATTCTAGTAGGCAGTTCATCGTCTTCAAGTTGTACATGGTAAAATTGCAAGAGTGATACACGGGGGTACACGCTTCCAAGAAAAATCTCGGCCTATCCATTTCTGGCAACTTGCAATATCGCGGCCATGGATAGGGCGTCTTTCAAGCAACTCAGTTCAAGCCACACGGTTCGTATTGCTATGTTCGTAGGAAGCATCGTCCACTATCTGTCTGATCTATTCCCGTTGCTATCCTCACGTTCAACGAATAGGCAATCTCGTCTTCCGAGGTCTCAAGCCAACTCTGAACCCTGTAATCATCCCAATGTTTTGTCCTACTTTAGTGGAAGCGAGCTGGCGGAGGCAGACTCCGTAGAGATGACTGCCGAAGGATCTCTTTGAGCCTGAAAGACCATCACGCCAAGCAATTGCTTCCTCGACAAACCACTGATGGCAGTCACTGTAGCCAAAGTAGTTCTCAGTTTCTCATCTTGCCTTTTCCAGGAGGACCTTACTCTATCTGCAGGCTTACCTGGCAGACAGTGTTATTAGGGGACAAAAACGTCCCCGTCTAACGGGCAAGGTATGATCGCACGGACCTTAAGAGGTTTTGCTGCTGAGAAAACCCCTACGTTTGTGTCGCCATCTGATGTCACCTCAGTTCTGCAATGTGATCTTGTAATCACCTGTCATCTGCTCCATTGACAGGCTGCCCCTCGCCACTCTTCCTGACCTGATCCATCACTACCTCTACGACCTTCCTGAAACCTTCCATCTCCTCCTCAACAGTGCCCCCCATCCCAGCACTCGCAAAGCTTATAGAGTTCCCAACATAGACCGGCCTCTGGGTTTTGCGCGCCAATAATTTTGCAAGACGGGTCGTGAACTCCACTGAGGATTCGTAGGTGTAGAGGGGTGTCGAGAGCGCTTGGCCCGGGTTTATTCTCTGCTCGGAGGTTAGCTCTAGATTAAATTGATGACTTAAGTTATGGAACCTGCAACTTACATCTGGAAGAGCATAGACGAATGAGCCTAAAGGCGCAGCTGTTGATGTGTCTCCATTCAAAGCTGTTGTCAGAAACAATAGCAACGAGGTTGCTTGAATCGTAAGGTAAAGATGGATCCTGGTTTCGGGGGCCTTTGGAAGAGGGAAGGAGAGCTCAATAGGTCGAGTGGAGGGATCAGTAACAGTAACACCTTCCTTTGCCATTTTGTTTGTTGTCTCAAAAGATGTGCTCTTGAAATGTGGTTGGACAAAGTCGTGTTGGCACGTTGGGTTCCATGTCGACTATGCACGTGACCTCCCAAAATTCTCAGATACCCAGGTCCTTTACTTACCTCTAGAAATCCGAGTTTCTGTTCTTACTGCAGTTTCCATCATCACATCGTTCTTCATATCACTCAGCTGCTGCATACAGCTATAGCGTCCACATGATTGTTTATCATCATTAACGGGCGAATGCAATTACATCAGCAAGCGCTACATTGAGCCTAATTAACGTGTCCCTGTAGTTCTCGATTCAGGACAGAATTCAAGCCCGTGCAGTATAGGTATCTCTTTGCTGTATCTCACGTGCGCTTTGCTGTGATGATATTTCTGAACCTCAAATGGGGGTGGGGGCTACAAACAATTCTCTACTGGTTTGATACGTCATAAAACTGCTGGGATATCTACCAACTTCATTTCAGGCTCTCACAGACCAACCTCTTGAAGCTTGGCATCAAGCCATTTCACATCTTCCTTACTATCTCCCGGTCCACCGGCCCAATGGCCCCAGATGCTGGGGAATGGGACCATTTTTCCAATTCCTGGTTTCATATTTGCAACTTCGATTTCTGAATCTTCGGGACTGGAATGAGACGTATCAGCAGGTTATCTTCAACTTGTATTGGACAAACTTACGGGAAGTAAAGGTCGGTCTGGCCGGGGAGCACTAGTGTCTTTGCTTTGATTGCTTGCATTGCAGCTCTGAAATCGCCGTTATATGGTTCTTGTTTGGAGCAATCACCAGCTTGCCAGGTGTACAACATCGCCAGCAAATTCTCGGGGTCTAGATAACGTCAGATGATGAGCCAATGCCAATCATTGAGAGTTACCTTTAGAAAGAGCCCAGGTCTCCCAGAAATTTTTCATAAAATCTTCAAGATCTTTAAAGCCAAGCACAGTCTCATAAACCTTCGCACGATAGAATGCCTGGCTGAAGCCCCATCCAGCATACACTCTGCCGAAAGCCTTCAAGCCAACCTCTTTCTCTTCGGCAGTCCAGGTTCGATATTCATCACCTTGGGGAAGAATTCCATCTGCGCATACACCTGCTGATGAGTGCTTCTTTGCAGCAAGGAGAGCAGATTTCACTCCCTCCAGGAAGACTTGGTTGTGGAGTGAGGTCTTTGCAGCACCACAGAAGGGTACACAGATGTCCATAAAATCCGGGTAACTGGTGGCCCATTGGTACGTCTGTCCTGCGCCCATACTCCACCCGAGAACAGCACGAGCATGCTTGATGCCAAGGTGCTCAGTTACGAGCTTGTGCTGGGCGCGAACATTGTCGAAGAAAGTGACCTTAGGGAAGGGCCTGATATTAGAATTTGACGGAGAGGTCGATTGCCCATTTCCAAATAAAGCGGTGATAATGATAAAGTACTTCTTTGGGTTCAGCGTGCGCTCTTCTCCGATAAGCCACTCATTGTCGGCGATGGCTTCAAGCGGTAAGTACAGGTCGTGGAGGAAGGAAACTCAACTTACATCCACTGAACCAGGTTGGATAAATGATTGCTGGAGACTTTGAGTCTCCAAAGGTTTTATATGCAATCTGGGCATCGGGAATTGATTGCCCAGATTGTAACTCCCAGTCGCCAATTTTATATGTCTCAACACCAGCCATTTTGGACGTATTTGACGAGTGAAGTCGGACTGAAGAAGTTCCACCTGTCAGTTGAATATTCAATCCAGCTTCCCTCGTGATCCTTATCTTTGGGTGCACTATTACCAATTACTTACTACCAATCCTTGTGGGCAATCTGGCGACTGTGCCTACCGTACGAAGTAAAGTTTAGGAGGGACCTGTCGTCAAGAAATAAGCAAGTGTTGACCTTTCTTCCAATTCAAGCTGTATAGTTAAATAGATCATTAGCAATGTTTTCTATTTTCATGGAGAGTATAATGCTATAATGGAAAGATGATATACCCCACCTTACCCCCCTTTCCTTATCGCTTTGATAAGAATCCTCGGGCCGAGCACAGTGGAGCTAGCACCGAGTCGTCCTGTGAGCTCCGCAGAGAAGAACAACGACGACGAAGCTCATACCTTGAAGACTTTGTCTATCAGTCCTTATGTTGTTTACAGCTCGCCATATAATCAAATCGCCCCAGTGAGCCCATGTCTTCAGTCGACTTTGTAGAATTGTGGTCAAATACTAATACGTCTCCAGACCCGCGCGTTTATTCCTCAGCGCTGTTTACGTTCGAACTATGGCGTCTCAATCTTTGACCTCCAGCACTCCCCAGGATCGGATGGATGCTGAGAAGGCTATCAAGCGCAACCCTCATCCAGATTTCAAAAAGGTTGAAGCGAGCCGACAGCCTTGGGACAAGAGCCTATCATTCAACGTCAAGCAAACCGTCAACCCGGATTGGAAATATGGAGACGGGGCAAACGACGGTGGCGAGAGCCTTAAGGTCCCTCACGTCGAGATAGATCCTTACGAGGAAGGGCGACCCGCTGTGTGGAATTACAAACTTTTGATTTCTGCGATCGTCCCTCGACCTATTGGTTTCGTGAGCACGAGGTCAACCGATGGCTCCAGTACCAATTTGGCACCATTCAGCTATTTCCAAATGATCAACCACGATCCGCCTTTATTTATCCTCGGATTTGCTGGAGGGTTAGATAATGCGAAGGACACCATGAAGAATTTGATTGAAACAGGAGAGTGTGTCATTAATATCATCTCTGAGCACTTCATTGAAGCTGCTAATGCGACGTCAATCAACACCCCTTACGGAGAGAGTGAGTGGAGCCTGAGTGGGCTTACACCTGCGCCTAGTTCTACGGTCAAGGCTACCCGGGTCAAGGAGGCAATCTTCTCCGTTGAAGGAAAATTAGAGAGCACCAGAGAGTTCGAGAGCAAAGCAACACCCGGGAAAAAGACTGGGGTTCTGGCCATCATTGAGGGAACGAGATTCTGGGTTAGAGAGGATGCTATCAATGAGCAGAAGAACCTCATTGATCCAAATGTGGGTACCATTTGTTGAATCGAAATTAGTCCACTGACTTTTGTAGGTCCTGAGACCCATCAGTAGGCTTGGAGGTATCACCTATGGACGCCTTACTGAGAGTGTAGAAATCCCACGCCCGGATTACAACGATACAGTGGTCAAGAATGAAGAGGCCAGAAAGCTCGTAAAGGCGAAGGTGGAGGGACAGTAAGACTAATCTACAGGTATAGACGGCTAGACCGATAGCACCGTGTATTATATATCAAGTTCTTGTCCTCCAGCATAGAAACAATCTCGAAGTCTAGAAGTTTACGATCTCTCCTTACGATCTCTCCCTACGCAGAAATTATACCCTTGGATCATATAGAATCATTACAGGATTAACCAGGGATATGTCACGAGGAGAAAGTTCGACCTGCCAATTCCCGCTACTCTTTTAGTATCTTGAGAGAGCCAAGAAGTTTCAATGTATCATTTCGAACTGCAACCTGTTCCGTTACTGAGACTGCTCTAGTATTTGATTCCACATCCTTTATCCTTCTGCTAGAGCTTAGAGAGAGGATCGGAATCAAACTTTCCATCCAACTCCATGGTCAACCCAGAATTCTTTCTCTGCACCGTCATCCCCGCATCAGCCTCGCTCTAATACGTACCGACTCATCCCTTCTACCCGTGTAGGGACGTGGGAAGTGTCGCTGAAATGAATTTCATGCCAGTCAAAACGTACGTATCTATCCAAACCATTTGATTGGGGGAAAATCTTCTTGATCGGCAGTTATATTAAGCGGGGTGCATGAGTGCACACGCATGTCACTCTTCATCCATGTTTCTCCAGGATCTGTAGCTGGATGTTTTTGGACTTAGCCTCATGGAATTCAATTTTCTCCGACATGCTGGGGACCGGCAAGGCCTCGTCTCTGGCATCTGCTTCACTTATAATGGAGAAGATGTCCATATTGTATTATCTGAAAGTCAAAGCAAGCTCGAAAATTATGGACAGACTTTTGAGGCTGTTGGCCGCTCTTAGCCTCATCCATCTGAGTGTAGCAACATCTCAAAAACCTTTCTCTATCATTATTAATAATGGAAATCAATTAGTCGTCAACAATAGTGCTGTCTTGACAGGCTCTTCAAATTCATCAATCAGTCCAATTGTCGCCTCTTCTTCTGGAGCCATTGCCAACCATGGTGGCCAGGTCACCTACAGGAGGGTTAGTCCCAACGTCGTAAAAGTCCAAGTGGACACGAATTCTTCTTATACTGGGGCAAGGTTTACCGTTCCTAATGACGGTCTATTCTACGGTGTCTGGGAATATCCATTCTTCGACCAGATCACGAACACCAATGTCGAGTTTGATCTCAAAGGTCTTGGAGACTCGGAGGGTGTCAATTGGTCTAACGCTCGAGCACCTTTCTTCATCACCAATGCTGGCTACGGTGTCTATGCAGACACCCTTGAGATGGGCTCATTTGATTTCACAACCTCCGGACAAGCTCAATTCATTTTCAATACGAGCAGCTTAGTTTACTACATCATCCTTCCAAATCGCCTGGAAACTATAAATCAATCCTGCAAGAGTACACTGCCTTGTCATCACGAATCGAGATGCCCCCCGATTCTGCTTTCGGTCCCACGTTCTGGTCTGATAATTTCGAAGAGGATTTCCACGATGGTGTCAGCAATGCTCAAGAGAACTACTACGACGTTATAAACCATCTATACTACAATGAAATTAGGGCAACTTCAATGTTTGCTGATCGTACGTCTTTTCTTTGTCTATACCTGATTTACCTACTTATACTAGTAGGGCCATATGGAACTGGAAATATGTCGTTTGGCAACTTCGATCTTGATCCCACATTCTACCCAACTCCAGGCCAGTTCATTGCAAACCTGTCAGACCACGGGTTTGATTTTCAGGTATCAGTTTCTCACATACTTTCGGGCGTGACTGACACCAATAGGTCTGGGTTGCGAACCGAGCTTTTTTGAACACAGAATTGTATAATGACTCGGTGGCCAATGACTGGCTTTTCCCAGGCTACAGCGCCGAGACGTTTCTTGGGCCTGCCCTCAACCTCTCAATTCCAGCTGCATATAGCTACTTTCTGGACCGTCTCTCAGCTTTTACCGATCTCGGTGTTAAGGGCTACAAGATCGACCGTGGAGAGGAAGAGGAAATGCCAGGTATGTGCCTATTTTGAAATTAATTACCCTGTTTTAGCCTCGCTGAATACCCCTAGTCTATGAACAAAACATTCAGATGAGCCTCTTTGAGCAACTCTGTTACGAAAACATGGTCTCCAAATGGGGTGAATCAAACTTCTACAATTTTGCCCGCTCCGCGGTAGACAGATCTCGTTCACGAACAGCCGTTTGGAATGGCGACTCACACTCGAATTTCACTGGTCTAGCTTATTCCGTGGCCTCTGGGATCCGTGCTGGCTTGATTGGCTTCTCGCAGTGGGCAGTGGATTGCGGAGGGTATATCCGTGGGGTGAATGATCCTGAAGAGGAACTCTGGGCTAGATGGATGCATTTCAGCACATTTTCTCCGACTTATGAAATCATGATTGGGACAAACCATACCCCCTGGTATCCACCCTATACGAGTCGCCTTGTGTCTGTTCTCAAGCAGACTGCAAACCTTCATGCTTCGCTCCTGCCATACATTAAATCTTATACGTACCACGCTACTCAGACTGGTGTACCTATCATCCGGGCCCTTTTCCTAGAGTACCCGCATGATCCCAAGGTCTACACCACTACTGACTCGTATGCCTTCGGAGAGGAATTCCTCGTCGCTCCTATTGTCACCGAGGGAGGTACTCGGGACGTATATTTTCCTAGTGGCTCTTCATACCTTGAATACATCAACAAGACCGATGTGTACCAGGGCGGGACTACGCACCCCGTTTCTCTGGAGTGGGAATACGTCCCAGTATACGTTCGCGAAGGTGCCATTATTCCTACGGGCGACATATACCAAGGCAATCAGAGATGGACTAAATGGGAGCCGTATCTCGAAATCCAGGCGTTCCCAAGCTATAATGTCCCAGCATCTCAATTCGAATACTACAATGCGGTTCAGAATGGGACGGCAACAATTACTATGGTTACGGATAAGAGAGAAAAGAGCGTGATCATCACCTACGAGGATTTGGGAACTCCAGGGACCATTATAGTCTATGGCAAAGATGGACAACGCAATGCTACATTAACTGCTGGGCGGGGAAGTGTGTTGTTTAGAGGATTCGTCAGTCTGTTCGGGGAATCTTGAACAAAGAAATCCCCCTATGTGACGGGAAAGTGGATGATTCCTGGATAATAATACAATTTAAAAGTACATTTTGGAATGTTGTATGGGGCTGATCTTGAAGAGGCTTGAGTAGGGGGAAAGGGCGAATTTATCCAAAATAATGTTGTCACTTTCATGTGGATACAGTACTAAATAAGAATGGATAGGACCACACAACCGCCAACACGATGGATACACTTTGAGGCTCACGAATTCCAAAATTTGCAGGATGATCTTAAAATCCTAAGACTAGATGTCTACACTCTTCAACTTAATTTCGCAGTTTTTCAAAATAGAACGGCACAGGAGGAAGAGCAGACCATCGTTAAGCTGAAGGTTCAAAGTGTGGGGTAAGCCTGACATGCCTCGGCCCGGCTCTTACCCGGCTGTTTAAGCTTGTTTCTACCCCACAAAGCTCGGGTCAACAAGCTTCATCTCTTTTCAAATCGAGTTACCTATCCATTGTTTGAATCATATCTCATAGAATTCCTTAACTACGGCTTAGACGCATTTTGATTTCTGAATTTATCTCACAATGTCTAAATACGACACTGAGCTTAAAGATTTCCCCAATATTTTTTCCCTCAAGGGCAAGGTAGTAGTCGTCACCGGAGGATCAAGAGGTCTGGGGCTGCACGCAGCATCTGGGTATGTCTCTTCCCCTAGCTATGGTTCCTATCACGGCGGTTCTAATATAAAGTACAGATTCCTGCAAGCAGGTGCTTCAAAAGTTTATATCACATCCCGCAAAGCCGCTGCCTGCGAGGCTGCCGTCAAAGCTCTCAATGCGCTCCCCAACCTTGCTCCCGGCGCGAGAGCGATTTCCGTCCCTGCCGACAGTTCGAAGTTTGAGGGCGTGGAGCACTTGGTTAAAGAAGTAGCCAAGACCACAGACCATGTAGATGTCTTGTTCGCGAATGCCGGTGCTACATGGGGAGAGTCATTTGATACACATCCTGATGCGGCGTTCGCCAAGGTCATGGATTTGAACGTCAAGAGTGTTTTTAATACTATTCGATTGTAAGCCTCTTGTTCTTTTAGATGGTAAATGGGACTCTGAAAGACCAGGCTAACGAGCATGTAGGTTTGCGCCGATGCTGCAGAAGAATGCTACAGTTGAGGATCCATCAAGAGTTATCATCACGGCATCCATAGCAGGTATTGGAATTGGTCCTCTGGGAAAGAATGCCACGTTTGGATACTCAGCCTCCAAAGCTGCAGTCATTCATCTTGCAAGAAATCTGGCCGTTGAATTGGGTCCACGACACATCTTGACTAATGCCATTGCCCCTGGGTTCTTTCCATCAAAAATGGCTAGTGAGTTGATTCATCTGACGGGAGGTGCGGATACTTGGGCGGCAAAGAACCCGAATAAAAGATTAGGCAAGCCGGAGGACATTGCAGGACTCGTGGTCTTCCTTTCTAGTAGAGCAGGTTCTCATATTAACGGAGCAACAATCACTGTTGATGGTGGCGAAGTGTGGTCTCGCGGAGGCATGGCTGATGCTACGAGAGAGGGCGACGCTGAAAAGGCAAAGCTTTGACGAGATGATACCAAGACATGGAACTCAAACTGCTTTGGTATATGACCAGCAGTAGCTTTTAAATCATTTTTTCCTTGCTATCCAGTGACTAGCTTTGTAAGTATTTTGCAGCATACTCTCTGCATCTTGTATGTACGGTGCGGAAATTCCCGATTCCCTCTTTTCAACAACGAAGCCCAATTTTTCCACCAATGCCACCACTTCGTCGTCGGTGAGCTCTACACTTCCAGGCTCTGCGATTCCTGCAATATCGAGTTATTAGAGGCCATTAATTGATTAGGGTAAACTTACCCCTGTTACCGTCTTGCGCCGATGAGTCTGTTTCACGGCCGTGCGAGCCTGGGGCGTTGTTCTCGAAATGCCAAAGTAATGGTCCCACGTTAATCAGTAACCCGCCTGTTCGGAGACAATTTCGAATTGTCTCGATATACCGTATGATGTTTGGGGCTGTATCGAGGAAGAAGACCGTGGCCACGGCGTCGAAAGTATCTCGATGTTCCTCATTGCCATATAAGCATAAGAAGTCCGATGCACTCATACTCATCTCTCCAGGATGTTCGACCCCGCCTAAAGTGGTTGCAGGATGTACATCAGGCACGAGAACTGATTTGAGATGATTTGCACGATTTCTGTGATTTGAGAACGAATGCACCCAAGGAAACAGAGTGTGTTCTTTGGCTTTCGGACAGATATTTAGGATATAGGAACTGGCAAGAAGCTGATGATAGCTAATTTCATTCCCCTCGGCGTCAAATCCTGCACAGCAGAGGTCGAATACAAGTCTACCAAGCCCCGCTCCTGGGACCAGAACACGCATGGATGACCCAGAGCGAACCGAACGTTCTTTCTGAAGAGCCTTGATCACTGGACCATTGCATGCCTCTCGTTCAGCAGCCCCTTCCTCGGACCAATCTCGATAGAATTGCCGCAGAGTGCTTCTTGCTTTTTCTAGGTCATTAGCGGTTGCCATGCCAAACCATTCGGAGTCTTTGCTGTCGCCCGTGTTTGGATGTGGAATTCCAAAGGCTTGAAGCCCCGAGGATAGGATGGCTAAGGCTAGCTCTGAATTCTTGTCTATCCCATCATCTACGGCATTGAGGGTGTCAAGATATGAGAATGGCGGAGCTGCTAACAATTCGCTATGCGCCTGTGGCAAGGCGTAAAACGACTGCCTCCGAAGATGAGTCGTGTTGTAATGTGCAGTTTTTGAGTATTGACTACATGAAACTTCAGCAATGCCCTTGACGTTGCGTTGTATAAATTATTGAAGAAAACGAAGAGAGTAGGCAGGACGAGACTTGGTGGCTCATCATAGCCGTTTCCCCCATGATTCTCAACCCCACCTGGAGCATGCAGCATTTAAGGATCGACATCGACTTCCGGTAAAGGATAGCAGTTACAGGGAGGCACTTAAAGGAGATGGCAACTCACTAGAAAGAGTCCAACGCCTGAAGGAGAACCCTCCTCTCGTCTGGATCATCATAAGTTTCTGCGTTCCCATCCCACTCTACTTTCGACATTTCCTTATCTGTTTCTCTCACGCAATAGTTCAGTTTAGAAGCACCTAAAATCTCAGAGCGCAATCCGAAGAGAATTGGAATTCTATTTTCACAGGTCGTTGGTAGTTCACTTTACTATCAAGACAAGAAGAAAGCTGTAACCTGTAAGGACGAAGTCGCGACAAACGACGCTAGTCTATTTTTAGCTAACTTCGGCGATAGAAGGTACCTAGATTGAGCGATCCATTTTCCATCGCCGCCAGCCATCCACCCTTCAACACTGACTCCGGCTTGACCATCACCATGGCGACTCCTGGTGTGAAGCCGCTGGGTGTGACAGCTCCGCTGTCGATGGCAATGCCAACGGAAGCTGAAAATCAAGCAAGCAACGCTCTTATCGAGGAGTTGAAGCGACAGAACAACTACGAGAGCGCCGCAGATACCAACAAGAGGTGAGTATGAAGGCTTGAGACCCTCCACCTTGCCCGAGCAGACTCTATTCTATCATACTTGTCTCTCTCGCACCTGCGCCTTTACTAACGTTTTGCTCTCAGATCAGTAGTCCTCCGGTCTCTCCAAGCGATCACCGAGGAATTTGTGAAGCAAGTTTGCAGATCTCAAAACCTTGCTGAAAATCTAGTCAACTCTGCCGGTGGCAAGATATTCACATATGGTAGCTTTCGATTAGGTGTCTTTGGGCCCGGTTCAGATATTGATACACTTGTCGTCGTCCCAAAAAATGTCACACGAGATGACTATTTCAAGCTCTTCCCGGATCTCCTTGTTAAGATGGCACCTGAAGGAGCTATTACAGACCTCACCCCCGTCGAAGATGCGTTCGTCCCTATCATCAAATTCGAATACTCCGGTATCAGTATCGACTTGATCTTCTCTCGACTGATGCTTAACAAAGTTCCGCCTGATCTGACGCTCTTGGATACGAATCTCTTGCGGGGTCTGGATGATCCAGAACTCCGTTCACTGAATGGTACCCGCGTTACAGATGAAATCCTAGAGCTAGTACCTCAACAGTCTGTCTTTAGAACTGCTCTCCGAGGAATCAAGCTTTGGGCCCAAAGACGCGCGATATATGCTAACATCATGGGGTTTCCTGGTGGTGTAGCTTGGGCTATGCTTGTTGCTCGGGTCTGCCAGCTTTACCCCAAAGCCACGAGCTCAACGATCGTCTTGAAATTCTTCCGCATAATGGAGAAGTGGCAATGGCCAATGCCGGTATTACTCAAACCTATCGAGAGTGGCCCTCTGAAAGTTCGAGTCTGGAATCCTCGAGTAAGTAAGCCATCCTACTAGCTGTGGCCTACTAATATCATTTAGATATACAAAAGCGATTCCTTCCACCTTATGCCCATAATAACCCCTGCGTATCCGTCGATGTGTGCTACTCATAATATCACGATGTCTACAAAGGAGATCATACAGAGGGAACTGCAACGTGGTAGAGTTATCACAGACCAAATCATGGAGGGGAAGCTCCCATGGAAGAGCTTATTTGCAAAGCACACTTTTTTCACAGATGGTTACAAGTATTACATCTCTGTTATATCAGCCAGTACCACCAAGGAGGCACAAAAGATATGGTCTGGCTGCGTCGAATCGAAAGTCCGACTTCTCGTGGTAAACCTTGAGTTGCACGAGTCCATTTTCCTTGCGCATCCTTTTAATAAGGGGTTTGAACGAGTCCACCGATGCACTACGGAAGAGGAGATCGAAAAAGCGAAGAGCGGTAGTATGGAGTACGTCGTCAAGGATGAGGCAGTTAATGGAGACCAGAAACATAATAGCGATGAAAAGGTCACGATGGTTTACACAACAACACACTATATCGGGTTGGAACTGTATGAAGGTAAGTGGTCTTGTTCCTCAACGTCCTGATATTTTCGGACACTTGAATTTGCTTTACATCGACCCCTGGAATCGGAAGACCCAGCCGCCCATACCCCTACCGCCCATCTGCTAATATGCTTAGGTGCCAAATCGCTGGACCTCTCGTGGCAGGTGTCTGACTTCAAGAAAGTTTGCACGGGTTGGGAAAAGTACAATCACGAGCTCAACTCCTTGAATATCATTCATACTCGGAAGTAAGTCTGCAGTCGGAGTTCCCGTTTTCTCTACTTGAGAATTTGACTAAGGTTTCCAAATAGCTGTGATCTTCCCGACGACGTGTTCTCAGAAGGAGAAGTCAAACCTACTCGATCACAAAAGAAGAAATCCAGCAAAAAGCGCAGCGCAACTGAAGTATGTGACTAACTAACATCACGATGGACCAAATCTGAACTGGATCCTTCCGCCTCAGCTCGAAATTTTCTGACAGTGCTGACTGTGTGTAGGACTCGACGGCAGCGCCCGCCAAGAGACAAAATACCTCTGTGGCTGCTGCAGGTTAATAGCAACAGGTTAATTTCTGTGCGAAAGAACCCCGCCTCTTCCTCTTCATCCTTTCGTTGACCGGCATCTAACGACAGGATTGCTCAGCGTATTTTCGTCGGCATGATACCCTCCAATTCCCCCTGCAGCCGCGCGCACCACCCGCCGTTTGCTGGGCTACTGACAAAAAACAAAACTTTCAGTCTCAGGACCGACCCATCATTTGGCTAAGTAATATCTCGGCTCTGTCTACTCCCATTGATTTATCCCTGGGAGAGTTTCGTGCCAAAAAAAAGAAAGAAAAATCTGCTAAGAAGCCGTGAATGCCATTTTAAGGCCTCTTTGAGGCTCTTATTTTCATAGATCATCCAGCGTTCGCGTTCATAGACAGCTCGACTGAGCACCAGGAAAGGAGCGGCTCATGGCGACTGGCGAAGGAGGTGTTTTTATATGGCCCATGAATCCAGTGTATCTAGTAAACAAATTCAATTGCATTGAGAGACTACGAGTCTCACAGCACTCTGCTCTACTCTCCTCCTGTCTGTTGTGAATATCTCATATTCGGGCGTGGTCCAGAAGAATGGGTAAAATAGGGGACCGAAGGACTCCGTGGGCTAAATATAATTATACGTCAGAGGCTCGGAAGCGGTGCACCAAAGAAATGGAAGTGAAGCTACAGTTTTCTTGCGCAGCTTGACACACTCGAGTTCTTCACAATTGTGCTGGAATTCTACTGCTGTTCGAGTTCAATGGAGTGTTGGCTCCCAGCTTCTATTTCCAGTGGCAAGGCCCTCAACTAAAGTGTCGCAAGCCATGACACAGCGCGCAACCTCGACTCCTCGAGTCCTCGCCCCGACTACCTAGACCCCTACCTACCTAACATCGAATTCGATACACCCAGCGAAGGTGGCTCCTCCGCCCATACGCCCGAGAGCTGGCCATCCTCACCATCGCCAAAGCCTACTCCGCTATATATTCCCTCGTTCCCGACAAACCGCGCGCGATAGACTTGCAAACTTCCGCCTCGATACCTTCCCATACTACAAGCACCGAGCCCAGTCTCGAATCTACAGCTACATAGTAAAACACCAAACGCGACGCCGAGAGAAGAAGGCTGCCGGGTCAAGGATCCTTGACATCCTCCGCAGGCGGGGTAATAGACTATTCGGAGGGTTTTACAAAAACAATGAGATTGCTAAGCGTGCGAAGCGAGCAAAGGTGACCATGTCTGGTTCCATGCCCGGCTTTGGTGGTAGTGATGAAGCCAGATATGGCGAGGGTCGAGAACGTGGGGCACGGAGAAGGAAGTTGGCTGGCTATTTGAAAGCTGCGAATGAGCTCAGACAGTCATATCAACAATCCTACACGCAAAACTGGGGCTCGGGCAATGCAGACTTGGACGATGATCCAAACGGGATACCAGGTGCTTTTCCGGATGTAGCCATTGTCTCTCATGGAGATGAGCAGCTTCTTTTGTTCCCTTCCTATGCAAAAAGACATATCAAGGAGACACCGAATCCAGACGCCCGACGAGCGCAGGGCAGCAGTTCCGACGACGGTCCTGGAGATGCAGAATACTGGGACAGGGAATGGCGGAAGTTTGAAGATGACAGGGCTATAGTTGATGTGGACGTTCGAGGATGGGTATACTCACCTCATCGGGGTCCTTTGAACCGGAAGAATCGTTTGCTTATTGGGCTCGCACGACAGCTGAGCGGGATACCAGCTCCTGCTAAATCACCAAATACAGAAAATGGTTTGGATGCATCTTCATCTTTACGATCAAGGCAGAGAGAGCATGAAGCTAGACTTGAACAGGAGAGGATTGCACTAGAAGCAGAGCAGATCCTGAAGAAGGGTGAAGGAGAGGGAAACGTTGCTGCTCAGGGCGGTTATAGTGAGAATCCAAGAGATAGGTCAGATGCTGAAAGCATATATGGAGATCGTGGCAGAAGTGGGACCCCGTCTGACGATCCACCTGGGCCAGGAAATCTCCAGAAACGCCCATCTTGGAATCAGCCCTCTGATATGTCACAAGCAGAATTAGCTGCTGCAAATGCACACTTGATGAGTCGTTTGAAGCCATTTCTTACGAACCCGTTAGTGTCTATACCTATAACTGTATTCTTCTACGACGAGAAGACGTCTGTTTCTAGGACGATAACAAGTAATGAGGCTGGGCATTTTAACATGCGAGCCGCCCTCGATTTCATACCAACTCATGTCAGAGTGTTGGCCTCGGAAGGCCTCTCCGCGACTGAAGAGATCAAGATCATGCAACCGAAGGGCGTCAGTGTAATCAGTGATGTTGATGATACCATCAAACATTCTTCCATTGGCAGTGGAGCTCGTGAGATTTTTAGGAATGCATTTATTCGCGAGCTTGGGGATCTCACTATCGACGGCGTCAGGGAATGGTACAACAAGATGTACGATATGGGCGTAGGATTACACTACGTTTCCAATTCGCCATGGCAGCTGTTTCCTGTCCTTATGAGCTTCTTCCGGGTAGCGGGACTGCCTCCAGGATCCTATCATCTCAAGCAATACAGTGGAATGTTGCAGGGCATATTCGAACCTGTCGCTGAGAGGAAGAAAGGGACCCTGGAGAGAATCATGCGAGATTTTCCACAGCGCAAGTTCATCCTCATTGGGGACAGCGGCGAAGCTGACCTGGAGGTATACACTGATGTGGTCTTAGCCAATCCGGGCAAAATCCTGGCTGTTTTCATAAGAGATGTCACAACCCCTCAAACTCCAGGTTTCTTTGATTCTACATGGGGGCCATTGAGCGGCGAGCGCCGCAGAAGAGATACCAATGCTCAATTTGGAGATAGCACGGCGTCACAAGTGTCCAATAGATCTCAGACAACTGAGCAAAGGCCTAAGCTTCCTCCGAGGGTCAAGTCCGAAGCTACCCCTAAAACGAGTGATGGTCCAACTATGGGGAAACTGATCGATTTTGACGATGAACCCGAGCAAGCGAGTACTCCTGAGTCTCGCGGTCGTGTCATGCCTCGTTCTTCTTCTGATTTCCAGTCCCTTGATATCCCGAGGCGAAAATCGGCCCCTGATAATGACCGAGCACCACCACCTCGACCCCCACCTCGGCCCTCAAAGCCATTAGCACTCCGCAGCATGACGGTGGCCGGCACGCCCGATGCCCCCGAAGCAACAGAGAAACGTTCACCACCTCCGCCTCCAAAACCGCGCCGTAGTCAAAAAGATGGTGCTGCTTCTCACCCTCTATCACAAGCGACAAGTTCCTCCGACCTTAAAGATCCAAATGAGGGATACGTCTCAATTGCCCGACACAAAGTCTCTGAAGCCTACAATGCACTTCCCCCAGTTAGCTCTTATCTTCCGGGGGAATCCATTCGATCTTCGCAGAGTTCTGAAGCCCTTGCCTCTTCATCTCCGGAAAGACCGCCCGCTCTACCGCCTCGTAGAGGCTCTGCAGCCCCAGTTGCTTCGAGCAGCTCAAAGCAATTATCACGCAGCAGCACTGAAGATCTTGGTGACGGGGCATATCGTCCGACCAATGCCCCCATGAGTAAGAAGCTGGATCTCTGGAAACGAAGATGGATTCGCGCGAAAGATATCCTTGATTCTCGAGGCGTTGCGCTCAGGAGTTGGAGGGTTGGCAGCGATGCCTGTCCAGAAGCTGTGCAGATGATAGAAAAGGCGCTGGCGGAGATGGGCGTGGAAGGGTACGGAGTCGATGGGCAAAGGAAGGGGAAAACCGGCCAAGGTGGAGGGGAAATGAAGACTAAGGATTTGAAGAGATGATTATTATCTTGTACGCTGTACGCTGTGCGCATCCTAGTCCTCTTACCCTCCAAAGGGATATGAATCGAAGGATTATCCATCCCATTGGCGATCGCCCTACAACTATGACATATTAGTCAGATAAAGATGATGAAGGTATAGACTGCAGGCAGGCAGGCCTATCAATTCAAGATGGAATCAGATATTCAGAAAACCTATCTATCCGCCTAGGGGTTCCTCTAATCGGGACTAGTCAAGTGTGTGCCCCACTACCACCCCATATCAAGATGGAACCTCAACAGACCTACGGGGTTGGAATAACTTTTACTGAAGGTCTCAAGTGATATTTTATATTATATTAAGTTATAGAAGAAGAGGAGTTCCCTTGCCTCTTCCATTGCTCTTACATACAACGAGCCGGAACGCCCACTGATCTATTCTTGTCAGTATGTGTTTGTTGCTCTTTGGAGGATCCCTTTTGAGTTGGGCATTGGAGAACTAACCTTCGTTTACCCTTTTATCCCAAAGAAAGAGACGTAGCTCTAAATCAATGAATTGTTCTTCTAGTCCTCCTTCAAAATCCAGCGTCGTATCTTAGAGAATGTAGTCCCAAAGACTCAAGAGGCGGTTCTGGTCGTCAACATGGATGTTTCATGATCCTTTCCGTATCATGTGCCTACCTACCACACGTTTGTTCCAGCGGGGAAGAACGAGCCATCAGTCCAGCAGAGATCACCAGGGGTGTCCGCTCTACTTTCCGTCACCGGCTGTTTCCATTTCCATTCCCACTTCATGCCATCCATGAATACCAGATCGAGCCCCTTGAACGGAATGGATGGAGTGGTTTCATTCCCTATCTGCAGAGCCGGGTGCTTTGCTTTGATCTCCCAAAACCCCCGGATCAGCTTTTCCGTAGCTACGCTGTCCCACATCCCTTCTCTCCGGGGATCGCGCATTAGCAGCTCTATTGCTGCTGTACGGATAGAACGGTCAGGACATTTAATACAAACGTAATATAACGGTGCTATCAGTCCCAAATCCGTGGAAAAGGTAAGAGCTGACTTCCCACTCTTTGCATCTGCTTCCGAGGCTAAAATGAGGGACCGCGAAAGGTTCACTATCGTCTGGAAATCTCCGGTGTATTTCAAGAAGTTGTCGGGTGTGTTGGAAATTTCGGCTACGGAACGGGAATCATTCATATCTGGCAAGGCTGCATCTGCCATGATCGTAGCGGTGGTATGTTGGATCTTCAGTAATGCAGCTCCTCGGATCTGCTTACTGGTGAAACTTCGACTCTTGGCCTGCATCAGCGTCTCGAAGGCTGTGTTCCATTTGGCGAGTCGGGATGTGTTTTTTTCGTACAGAGGAAGGGCTTCATGCTGGTAAACGTAGGGCAGATCTCCATCGCACATATAGAACATTTGGAAGAGGGCATTAGCAGCTTGGCACATGCCGTCTCGAGCTTCCTCTAATGACTCGAACGATTCGGGAATATGGGTCTCCGGCATGTTGACTTCCATCAACTCAGCGGCAAATGCTTTCTGGTCTGAAGCCTCCCTGGTGTCGATGTATAAGACGGCTTGGATGCTGAGTCTTATTAAAAGATGACCAAGGCTATTAGCTATACTATCGCCCGCCAACTTCGATTTGAAATCACGAAGAATTCTGAGACCGCTTTGCAAATGCAGCTAAGGAAAAGTGTTTAGGCTTGTATCTGGAGTAGAGTAGATTGAAGATTGAGTCTTACCATAGCTGATTTGAAATGGCCTCTTATACTGTCAAAGCACACAAAAAGTATGCACGACATCAAAGCTGTCAAAGGCTCCTGTTTGCCAGTTGCCAGAGACCTTCTTAGATGTCCAATGGCCTTGGTATACTGGTTTATCGCGAATCCCCGCTCGATACTATCCGGAGAGTAATCCAACCGCCTATTCGTAAAAGCTTCATGCAGAGATCCAATCCCAATAACAGCATGCCTTAACGCTGGCTCCGCTGTCGAAGCCTGGACTAACAATTGCTGCCAGAACGAGGTATCGAAATATCCGGATAACTCGACCGTCGTGTTATGCAGAAAGTAACTAAACCCGCGTCTCTCCTCCCTATTTCCGGGCATAGATGTAGAAATCCTGTGTATAATGGCGCGATCTTGGGCATCTTGGGGTCTAGCAATCAATATATCTTGAGCGTACCCGTCGCATTTTCGCCCGGTACTCGTGCATCTTTGGCAAGATGGTTTGGCTTCGTCGCATTTCACACGTCGAATCCTGCAATTTGTTAAGAGTTGTAAGATGGGAGTAGGGCGGGAGTTCATTTACTTGCACGTCTGGCAGCCTGATTTTACCTTGGGCCCGCATCGTCTCCGTCGTCGTGGAGGCTCGGTGACTACCATCGTATCCTACCTCACGAATTCAAAGCAAGAAGATATATCTGAGAGCTGCTAGTTCTCGAGATGGAGAGAGCAGCTACATGAGTAGAAAGGGGAGATATATACTTGGATTCAGGAAGTCGGTATTCCCGTATTACTACTGTGTAGAAGAATCAAGATCGACGTTGCATGGTCTAAAAGTACGTAAGGCTGAGAGGCTGACGCCGGACAGTAATCAATCGGCTGCGTACCTTGGCTATGTAGCCAATCAATCCGTGCCAGGGGTAACATTTACGAGCACACCAATTAGAACACTCATATATATTACAAAGAAAAGCATGTGCCTAGCATCTATGAATAATGATTGATGTGCCTAAGGTACCGTATGGATGTAGGTACGAACCTACAGTAATAAGTAAGGTAAGGTACCTTAGGTAGGTAGGTAAGGTATATCAACCAGTCATTGATTTGCTTCGAATGAAAAAGACGTTCCTCATGAGCGACATGGTCAATAATTCATTATGATTTCTAAGGTATGCATAACCACACAACTCAGCAAAACCAGCGCCCGTCTCATGAACCCCATCCCTATCATTTACAGAAGCGATTCAACAACAAAAAGCACTCTGGGGCGTCAATCATTAAACTCAATATCTTGGCCCACAGCCTTCAAGAGCGACGTCTCAGTAAATCACGGGATTTTACATTTGCCGCATGGCTTCCAAGGCAGCCGTCAGTGACACAACTCTCAAGCTTCTTCCTCTTTGCACACCACTGGCCGGTTGCGTTATCGTTGGCGTTAACCCATCCCTCCATTTTCGGAACACGCTCTTTAGATCCTTCGGTATACCTTCCAGTACGATCGTAGTAACTGGGACATGAGGCCGGTCTTCCATACCCGCAGCGAGGATGCCGTATTCTTGTGCGAACATCAAGGCACTATGAAAGGCGGCATATTGAGATTGGGCCCGTGACCCGACGATGATATAAATTTCAAAGAAGGCATCTAAGATATAGATGTTCGATGAAGAGATATCGCGCTGACAGAAGGGGGAGATTTCAACGATCTGGTACATTCAAAATTAGGATCCCTACAACTAGGACTGGGTTGACTGGGTCGTAGATCGCTTACTTACCTGTGATTTTGCAGAAGAATATGCACAGAAGAGTCGCCCACAGTACTTGTTGTAGTTCGGCTTCAGCCTCCAATGGTCTGCGGATTTTGGTATTTGAGCCCCGTCCCCAAAGACTTCCAGAAATGATGCAGGTTCACTGCCATCTTCTACCTCCTCAATGTCGCCTGTCAAGCCAAAGTCCATCCCAATAAGTCTAGCACAACTAAGCTCATCGACACCACTGCCCTTTCCTTTCCACAGATAGCATTTGCCAGATTGGGTCGAAATGAGGTAGGGAAATCCAGAGCAGAGACTGGCAGGCGAGTAGTCTACCTCGTCAAACGCGATCTGGCCAAACTGCTTTCGCCCACAAAGTATATGCGGCGCCAGAGAATCATATTTGTTCGATGTACCTCTTCGAATTATTATGATACCTCCAAGTGCTTGGAAGAATTCTGGGGTTTCCTTGCCCTGTTGGATCTTGACAAGTCTTCCGCCAGCACTCTTAGCTTCTCTTTGAGCGAAGATATCGGCCCCTTCAACTACCGAAGCAGGGACCTCATCTCCAGCCCAGAAATATACTTCTGTTACCTTCTTCCCAGTCACATTACCGAATACATGAACACAAATGTACATGTTTCCTTCGAATAAGAGCCGCTCTTGATGAGTGGGCACAGGCTGTTTTTTGCCATCGCCTGAAAACTGGTAGAGACTTGCCCGCAATGTCTTGACATCTGTGCCTTGCTCTGGGCGCGCAGCCAGAATTGCCGCAGTATCTGCAAGAAATTCAGGGGGCGAGTCGTGCCGAACAAAGAAATCTGAAAGTAATTTGGAGGCTTCTGATGCCCGAGGTAAAGGTGGCAGATCTGATTCCATGCGTGAAACGGAAGGTGCGGGCCTTGCGTTTGGGGAAGGAGAACGCGGGTGTTTTACTGGTGGTGTTGGAAGTGGTCGCGCTGATGCCAAGTCTCCTATACTTTGAATACCCAGGCCAATTGGTGCATTTGATTTGACTGGACTTGGAGACCGTAGTCCAGCGTCTATCATAGCAGCCTTTTCATCATCCTGTGTGGGCAATTTGATCGGAGAGCGGGCGCGTGGAGGGTTTGCTGCTGGTTGTGATGCTGAAGGACGATCCCATAATGCTGCCACGTTCTTAACTGATCCCAACGACCCTTGCCCCCCGCTCTTGGAATTCTCAGATTGATTGGTTCCGTTCCAAGACGCTAGTGTTCTTGATTGGAGAGGAGGTGTAGCTTCGGGTGACATCTCAGTTGTGTTGGATGTTCTGGGCAACAGCGGTAAAGGCTTGTTATTTGGACTTCTTTCAGTATCTCTTGACATTAGAGACGAAGATTTCGTAGGGGGTATTGGCTTGGCCCAGTCGGTTGATTTAGTAGTCTGTTCCGGTTCCTTCTGCTCTAACTTCGCAGGCGTTTCGCGGGTATTGATTTTCGCAGGAGAAGGTTTGGAGGAGTCCAACAACGGTTCTCCCTCATTACTCTTATTGGCTGCCTCATGAAGAAATTGTGATCGCGATTTCATATCAAGTTTCCGTGGAGTTGAATGTTCAGTTACCGGATTTTCGATGTTGGCTTGGGATGAGGTTTCCAGGACAGGCTCCGTCGACTCCAGAGTCTTCACAGGTACAGAAACACGTGATCTAATGGGAGACTCGGGTTTTGATCCCAAGGGCGAGTTTGCATCTGACGCCCCTTTAGATGTAATGGCAGCGGCAGAAACTTTAGAGGGCGCCTTCCTACGAGGCCCGCGGGCACGTCCCTTGGTCATGTGAGTGAGCTGTGGGCCAGTTTCTGGAGTCTCCGGATTTGTCGTAGCCGTACTCATGCTGACAGTACGTTGAGAAGAAGAGGTAGGGCTCGATGATCGCGACGTATCGCTAGCTATTGAAGGAGGTCCTCGGGCCAACAGCCCAGCAAGGGCTGGATTCAAACGACCGGCGAGCTTACCGCCAATAGCCTCTTTACCTTGGAGACGGCCGGAGGCGCTACTTTCCTTCGGAGGGAATGCTGAACTTGAAAATTCTCGAATATCCGTTTCGTTCACAGTTGAGTTTGATCTCCCCAGAGTCTGTCTTTTTGCGAGGGCTTCAGGAAGAGGTGCTTCAGTGCCTCCTCTAGTAGTAGGCCTTGGAACACCTTTCCCTTCCAGCTGAGCCTTTCTGAAGTCCTCTTTCTTCTTCAGAATAGCATCCTTGAATTCATCCCTAGGCTCTGACTTTTTCGGGCCACCAGTACTATTGAGGGCAGCCTTTCCCCGAGCTATGTTATCCTTTAGTTCATCGGGTGCAACGTAGTTCTGGGTTTTGGTCCGCCGAAGCTGACCAAAAACACTCTTAAATTCGGGTTCCTCTTTTCCATCATTATCAGCAGGAAGCTGACGAGGCTTCAGGATCGCCCTAAAATCCTTCTTGGGTGGTGTTTCAGGTTTTGGTCTGTCAACTTTCGGTTTGCTATTGGCAGGAGAGGACTCGATTTCCGGAGTGGGTGTTGGGCTTGTGTGCTCAGCTACATCTGGCTTGCTGGGAGTTAATTCGCTCTCGGGTGAGCTGACGCTTTCAGAATGGTCTTTGGATATCGCACCAGAAGAACCCCCAGCTGGAAGGCCTGCTATACTTGACGGTCCTGCGAGCCCGCCAGGCGCAGGTGACCTCATCAAGCCGCCAATATTAACTTCATGCTTGTGGCCGACTGTGGGATCATGGGTGAGATCGACGCTATTCTTTTTCCTGATCTTACTGATTTCTGACATCCACGCAGGTTGTTGAGGAGCAACTTTTGGCTTCGGAGATTCGGGCTTATTTAGAGCACTCTCAAGCCAGCTGGATTTCGTGGGACTCCATCTCCTAGGATCCATGGTTTTAGAAGGGGTGATAGGCGGCGTCGTCTCATTACGAGAGGATTGGTCACCAGGAGCATTTTCTTGCCCGGCTTTGACGTCTGAGGGGATCTGCGATCGTGAGCTAGGCAACGAGGGCTTGACGAATGCATCACTGTTTGTAGAAGTTGTCGTGTTTCTCCTCATAGAGCCTGAAGTGGTGATCGTTGCGTTGCTTTGACTTGATGTCGGCCTAGAGGAAGGCCGCGGGGAGTTGTCTCTACTCAGACTGCTAGGCCTAGACGCACTCGCTGAAGCATTCACAACACTACCAAAACCAATGGGGACTTTAGCATCATTGCTGTTTCGATTGCTTGCCACGGAGTTGCGTCGGCTTAGACCAACAGGTGATTGTACGCTCCATCTCTTGCTCACGCTGTCTGACCTTTTCATCATGGCGCTTTGTACAAACCCGCCCATTCCTTTGGTTGGAGAAGTAGTAGGTCTATCCGATCTTTCGGGAGAAATACGACCCTGCGATGGAGACATTGCCAAACCACGAGTTTCTGACATAGAATCTGTATTCGGGGGGTCAAGCTTTTGCGCGCTGGATAATGGAATTGGGGTTCCAAGGCCACCTAAAGAATTTGTTTGCGGGCTTTTCGAGCCAATGCCAAAGGAGGGAGTAGCACTGTTCCTTCGGGGGGTAGAAGATCCATCTATAGGGGCATTTTGGGGAGTAGCACTGTTCCTTCGGGGGGTAGAAGATCCATCTATGGGGGGATTTTGGGTCTTCTCGGACTCGGAAACTTCGCGGGACATTCCAGGCATTTGTACTCGAGCAGTATACGATCCGTGATCTGACCTATCTTCGTCCTCAACCTGGTTTCGTCTGTATGCTGGCGAATGTAATCCCCTATCCGCAGTCTGTCGGAACCAGGCCGGGTCCTTGGATGCCAGCGATTGCGCAATTTGTTCGCGTGAGAGACTTTGCTCCGAGGTAGATGCTGATGAAGGCTCTGGTGTAGGAGTTGCCTTCGGAGATCGCGCGGCATTCTCTGTAGCTACCATTGATAATGGTCGACTTCGTGAAAGGTCGGATGATTGAGAATTTGGGCGGCGTTGCCAGCTTAGGGTTGAGCTTCTCGGAGGCATCGCACTCGATGGCGACGCTCTTATTGAATAGTCCCGCTTCGGCGCTGAGTCCGCAACATCTCGCTCACCATTAATCGGTGGAGGGTCTTCCTTTGTGGGTGGTGTCGAGAAGCCTGACCCCTCCATAACTTCCTCCATTTGTGTATCGCGATGTGGCTCAATGCCTGCTTGAGGATCAATTGTTGGTGGAGGTAACACCTGTGACAAATTACTAGTTTGTGCCGCAGGTATTTTGGAGGAAGTTGGGGTGTTCGCAGGAGAAGACTTTGTGGGGGAGATTGATCTGGCTCGTTCTGAATTCAGTGATCAGCCAAGGATCCAAAAGCAAAGGGAATTGTCCCAACAGCACCTTGCCGTGAAATTGAATCAACTTACCAGCTCGGCGTGCCTGTCGTTCTTTTTTGCCCTGCAAAATCTCTTCCTCGAGCTTCCTATTCCGTTCCTCATCTTCCTGATCTCTTTTGTCGTTCAATTCCTTGATACGCTGCAGGAAGTCGTTCACATCCTCAGAACCGTCCACAGCCGAGGAAGACATACTGGCGGCCAACGATGTTTACTGGACACTCGAAAGCACACGCACAAACACGAAACAGGGCCAGCAAGGTACAAATACGTGCGCCGCCGCGGGGTAGGGCACAGGACTGACTGATTCGAGCGTGGTAGGGATTCTACCTGGATTCATGGGTCACCATCAATACTCCGTGCTTTCGTAGAAGCTTTCGCTTGCGGGCCAGGGAGGTCTCAAGCTGTTTGACCCGTTCTGCGGCCAGCCTTTAGTATTGGTGAGTCTCTCCACGACTGTGTGCTGCAGGGGGTTCGCCAGCAGGACCGTTCACGGTTGATATTGGCATAGGGGGAAGGATATCGATTATCACTAAGTTACGTGTATTGGTGTCCAGCTTTCGCCCAACGTTCTGGGATTGGCGCTCTCTTTGTTTACAGAACTAGATCCACATCGCGCGCCTATAGACACGCGGGTTCCCTGTCCCCTCGTCTGACCACTGCCGGGAATCTAACTTAAAGAAAGAGCCAGAGACTTGGAACTTTGGGACAGGAACGGTTGAAATGCAGTCCGGTGTATTTCTAGTACAAAAATAGCCTTTTCTTAGCATCCTCTACCACCCAGTTGAGACCTTGTTCGAGATTGTGGCCCGTCATCGCGCTGCAGCGGATGATGTGCCATGTGTGTGTCTGAATTGCGTCCAGCTGAAGACCCTGCAAGTAAACACACGGTTAGCGCTTCCGGCTTTTCAACAACCTCGCACTTCCCCTGCTTACCTCTTGGATCTCAAATTGGTCCATACACCCAGGCACGTCGGTCTTGTTGGCGAACACAAGCAGACTTGCGCCTGAGAGTCGCTGTGTAAGACGTTAGCAGAGAGGCTTGGTAAGCAGGATATGGGCAGTGAACCTCTTCCTGTAGCAGGTCGTGCAATTCCTTCCGGCAATCCTCAACCCGCAACCTGTCTGTGGCATCAACGACCCAGATTAATGCATCAGTCTTTTCAAAATAATTCCTCCAGTATGAACGAAGTGTCTTCTGGCCGCCAACATCCCCTAAGATGGATCAGTGAAGGTGTGCACCTCGATTGAGCTGGCTAGATTTACATATGTTGAGCTTGTATCTTTGAACAAAGTCAGCATAAAGATCATCTGCAATCGATTATTGAACCTCCCCTTCATGGTCAATCGTCTTGATATTGAAGCCCAGAGTGGGGCTGACAGTATTGACGTCTTCACCCATAATTTTCTTGACTATAGTCGTCTTCCCAGCATTGTCAAGGCCACTATGAGAATGATCAGTAATAGCCTACAAGACACTTCAGGATTTCTTACAGCATTAGAATCCTCATCTCCTTATCCTTTAATCTGGCTTTCCGTAATATCGATAACATTTTGCCGTTGGCTGAAAAGAAAAAAAGTTTGGAAGTTTGGGTCTAAAAAGGATCATTAGAGCACCTCACAACTGGGTTCATGAGGGTGGTTTATTGATCACGTGACTACCCCTAAGTTCTACACCAGACAACTACATTTATGTATCTTCTTTGATATAAGTAGGTCCAGAAGATGTTACCCCTCTTGGTCAAAATGATAATTACCACTTTTATCTAGAGTTGCGGGATAAAGTACAGTCCCCCTTAGCTTATAACGGGAAACTCCAGGGCATCTGGTTGCGAGACCTTACCTATCCAACATCCAAAAACACAAGCGATACAGCGCATCCCATACCATCTATGTCCAGATAGGTATGTATAGACGATGCACTTGAAGTGGATTGTACTACTGTGAGCATCTAGTTCTATGCTTCTTTGGTCTTCCTGTTTCTCTTCTGGGCCGTCTTACTAGCAACTGCCGCTTGTTCACCCTCAGCAGCCAGTTTCTCATAGTGAATCAGAAATAACGACAGCAGGCGGCAGTTCTTCTGCGTCTTCTTCTTTAGATCTAATTACTAGATTGGTCCGCGTAATTTCGCCTAGTTTAACGCGGTTGATGGGAGACTGTCTTGGGATCTTGTGTAAGTTGAGGTCTTGCTTTCGCGTTCCCAGTCTTTTCACCTTTCAATTTCCTCCCTGTACTCAACCACCATTTTCCATCAACTTGACTTCACAAATTCTCTCAAGCAGGGGTTGTTCTTCCAATGTCTCCCCCAAAGAACGCGTACAATCCTTCCGCCCCTAATGTGAAGAAGAGAGACACCTACCTACCTATCAATGACAGGATCCCGAACAGCAAGGCTTCTATGTATGATCTATCTTCAGCAAGATTCTGGATCAAATGTTAACGCTACTGCAGCATTGAGATAACTGGCTTGACTGACGAGCAGATAGAACTGCTTCTTACCGTTGACGATTTCGCTGCGATGCCTTCTGGGACCCTTCAAGATTCTATTTGGGCGCCTGGCAACGAGAACAAGCAATACGCTCCTATCAAAACACCTACTGCAGCCCCCTCCGGACACAATAATGAGACTGTGCCAAGTGGAGTGTCTGCTTCGCAGTCTAAGACTAGTAAGGTCCCCTTAGGAGATGTCTGCTCGCCCAACAAAATTGCTGACGTCTTGGTAGGCTGGAAGAATTCGACTAGAGTTACAGTAGCCACTGCAGGTAAACAGCAACCACCAGCCCCCACCAACGATCTCTCATCCGTTGCTCCTCACCTTCGAGTTACTGGACAAGAGACCCCATTGAATTTGCCACCCCATCTCCAACCCGTCAATCAAAGTACTCGATTCAACGGGCCACCTCAACTCTCTAACTTAGAAAATACAGAAGATAGACAAATTCCTCAGAATCAAGCAAAGCTATCTTCAAACTCAATAACTGTTCGCCATAACGAGACCATGAGCATTCCTTGCACAAGCGGCAATGCTGGCCCTAGTGGCATCCTACAACAAACACAACACCTCTCCCCATCTAAGCAAAATGAAATTAGCCAGCAGTCGGCTGTGCTCCCAATTAGATCGTCCTTCACGATAAATGGCTCACAGGAAGATGCTTTTATGAGTTTTCTGAACAACAAGGTTGCTGCTCAGGCAAAGACCAAGGAACTTGCATCAAGGGCACAAGAAGTTTCAAGCAAATTTACTTCAGAATCGACTTCTCAGAATAAGTTCCAGACTTCTCAGTCTCAGTCGGCTCTTGGTGTTACTTGGCACTCACATTCTGTTAGTCGTCATGAAGATTTTACCACATTTTTGTCGAGGAAAGAGAAGGAATCTCTGTCCAAAGGAAGGCGATACCATGCAGCCAGTACTAACCCAGCTCACAAGGAGGCAGTCCGGCAACCCGAGCAGCGAACTCAGCCCTCGACTCTAGATCATGAGAAGAGTGCTGGGGGAAGTCGAGTTGATACATCTACCACCTTGAACCGAGGCCATCTAATGGCACTCCCTCGAAATAACATGGCCATCCAGAGCAGTAAGACTCCTTGGGCTGCACCTCATCAACCATACAGCAGCCAGGGAGCCTTCAAGGTTCCTCGTAGCAGCCTCGAGCCTTCTTCAACAGCCATGGCCAAGGTTCTGGGACAGAGCAAGACCTCCGCTGAAAAAGCTATTGTCAATCAAAATAATGGCAATTCTAATGATATCTTTCCTACATCTTCAGTTGGATGGGACGATCCTTCTTTGCTAAAGCTTGGGCAAATGCATAAGGCTGGGGAACTTCACAAAGCAATCGTGGACGAGTTCATGGGATCTGTCCTAACCCACTCTAACACCTTACCCTTGACCGAGGGATCTCTTGCCATATCTACGGGCTTGGCCCCTCGTGTGGAGTCCGAAGATAGCCTCTATGGTCAAGTCAGCGATGAAGGAATCAGAGGAAAGAAGAAGGAGAACGTACGTGCTACGCAAGGCATTCCTGCCACCGAGGAGTTGCTGGATTTCCAGAACAAATGGATGCCGCCTCCCTGCAATTGGGAGGTCGATCGTCCCATCTTTGACATCAGCTTTATGCCAAAATATATTCGGGAAGATTGGGCACCAGGCATACCATGCGGTCCCTCTGTTACGGTCGACATTAGCGCTGAGGGGTTCAGGCTTGGAAAGCTTCCAGTTAATGGGAAGTATCTAGGTGAAGAGGTCATTCAGCCTGATAGTATACCAGGTGAGTTTGCACATCATCCCCATTTGATCTAAGTATGTATGTCTCTAATCTTGATATAGACATAAAGAATTCAGAAAAGGGCCAGAAGCGTCTGCTCCAAACCGCTGAGTTAGACTCTTTTAACTTCATAAAGGCAATGAAGAAACGAACTAAAAACGTCAAAATGATGAATGTTCAGACCGAAGCAAGATATAGGGAGATCGCAGAAATGGAGTTTGCGCCGCACCCTTATGCACCTGCTATTGATATCTACTTGAGGTAGAACTTGCTTTCCTTCATTTCAGACCATATGCTTATAATTACTAGGCCAGCTACTCTTTCTGATGTGTCGGGCATCAAAGCTGTCTACAACTATTGTAAGTTCTCCCCTTCCGAGTGAGTTCCAGACTACAAGTAGAAACTTGAGTAGAGACTGGGGCTATAGTATGACCCGGTTACTACACATATTTTACAGCTGGCTCCTTCCAACTAGTGATTAAATACTGATAACATCCATAGACATAAAGAATTCGATCATCCCAGAAGACCAGGTTGAAGTTTCAGAAGATAACATTGCGGCGTTGATCAACACTTGCAAGAGTGAGAAGCTCCCCTGCGTTGTTGCGATCCGAGGATGTGTTCCATCTTTCAAATCGCCAAGGAACAGCATCATCCAATCGAAATCTCTCTTGCCGAAATTTGAAAATGTCATCGGTTTTGGTGTTGCCCAGACTTACGGTTACGGATTCTCTGGTCTACGCACTGGTCGATCTAGAACAACTGCAGACCTGCAATTCTACGTGCACCACGAGTACACTCGCAAAGGAGTCGGTCGCAGTATTCTCGACCGTCTGATTCAGTGTTTATCTCCTTCTTATGCGTGAGTCTCCATCTCAAATCCTTGATAAAACAATGGCTGACATATGTTTAGAGGTAAAGATGGGTATTCTTGGTTGAACCCCAACGAAGATCCAACTTACAAAGTGGGCGGCGCGCACCTCATGCATCAACTTGTCATTCAGTTACCTGTTAACTTCAAGGATGACACCACCTTACCCTGGTTCACCGAATTCCTCACAAAATACTGGTTCGATAAGGAAGCCAGACTGGCCCGAGTTGCACGAAGCACCATCGCTCGTGGACAGGCGAACTTTCTTGACCTCGTGATCTTTACCAAGGAAATTTCAGTCGTCACGGAGCATCCAGGTTTCACGTGAAGCGCTATTTCGAATACCGCGGGTTGGGTGCAATTGAAAACCGGAATTTGGTTGTGCGTACTGGAGCATAAGCGTCTTTGCTTACCTCAAGAGCGGCTTCCACCATGACCAGGAGCCTGCCTCTTGCTCTTATCGACTTTTACTTTTCTCACTTTTCTCACTTTCCTCCCAGCCTTTGAACGGATACCGATACATCTGAAAAATGTATCCCAAAATTCAGATAAAGCTTCACTTGGGAGGATCCGGTGCCTTGTTCAGTTACATACCGACAGGGCTCACGGGGGACGAGTTTATTTCATTTCTTTTTCATTTCCATTTTCATTTTCATTAATGACGGGAGCCCTCCAAGCACACATCTCCTCACGAAACTTTCCTTTCTTTCTTTCTTTGCTATTGCCTTCTTGATATTTCACTCTCAATGCTCTTTATCAGATGGGGATACATTAAACAATTCGGGATTCGTTACTTGGTCATGGCCTACCAACCTACCTATTCCGTCCATGTCGCTTCTTCTGCTCCACAAGAAGTCAGAAATCCATCCATCAAGGAGCTTGTAACTTTAATGAAATCACCAAAGCTTTTCCACTCAATGGGTCGTGAAATGAAAATATGGATTTGCATTGTGTGAATGTTTCGTGTGATAGCTGGGATATTAGATATCCTGACGTCTCAGCTATTCTTTCATACGATACAGGTTCGTTTTGGTCCGTAGGCTAATTGTGGTTCTGAGCCCCTCCCCCCCTCCTCTTCTTAAAATAAACTTTGCGGCTTCACTCTGTGCTAATTGCTTCCACTTATATAGAACTGGTTCTCTCCTTCTCCACTTTAGGGTGATCGTGGTGTCCAATCTGTTTGTGTAGAGTATCATGAAGTTATTTGGCTGCTGGTCAAAATATATGGCTGAAAGGGGGGAGCTTGACTGAGATTCTAGTAGTAGGTACATTTCAACCTTATCACTACTACGGAGGAGAAGTTTGCAACGAGTTTTTACAATTTTCTATGATGAAATGGTAGGGCTCAACTGGGTATAAACGGATTTTTAAGTGTCAAGCAAGTAGGTACTTTGTCATGACTGACTACCGTTTCTTACCAGGCTTTCCCTTGCCAGCAGGCTTACCGCCTTTGGCTTTCTTCTCTTTCTTCTTGCCCTCCAAGACGCCCTTGCCGTCGCGTTCAGCCCTGCCCTTCTTCCACACTTTCCCTTCGACCCTCATGTCGTGGTCATCCAGTTTCTTCTTGTCCTTGTTGCTCAACTTTCCTGGTTTCTTCTTTAGTATGCTCTCCACGCCGTTCAACTCGGCCCTGCCCAACTTCTTCGCAGCTCTCTTCTCCTTCTCGCTTTCGAACCACGTCCTCTTGGGCCGTCCCTTGATCTCGTCCTCGTGCGCGATGATGTTCTCTCCCCTTCTGACCTGCATCTCCGCCTGCGCCAGCTGCTTGTCCTCCTTCTCCTCTTTCAGGATCTCCTCGATCTCATCTTCCATAGCCGTGACCTTGTCGGCCCACTTGTCGGCTTCTGCTGCTTCGATTACTCGACTGACGATCTTGGCGCCTTGCGTTCGTCCGCTCTTCACCGCTGCCTTGACGACTTTGCGATCGGGCTCTGCTGCTAAGGTGCAGGCACGACCGGACCGTCCTGCTCTTGCGGTTCGTCCGACTCGGTGGAGATAGATCTCGTGGGATTGGGGTGCTTCGTAGTTGATGACTGTGTCAACGCCCTTGATATCGAGACCTCGAGACGCTAGGTCGGTGGCGAGCAAAAAGGATGCTTTGCCATCACGGAAAGCTTCTACACTTGTGATACGCTATGGACGTTAATATGTGCACTTGATCAAGATCATAAGAGGTACTTACTTGCTCTTGGCTCATGCTACCATGCAATTCGGTGGCTTTGAGACCGGAAAGTCCGAAAATTACACGAGCTCTGTGTGCTTCCTTCTTTTGTCGGAAGAACACGATGACTCGATCAGTGTAAACATTTGAGCAGAGATAAAGAAGATAGCCCATTCGTTTCGTCTCCCTTCCCGGCCGTAGACGGATAAACTCTTGCACCAGGGTACCAACAGTTTGCTTTTGAGAATCGACGAGCAGTCTCACAGGTCTATTGAGACCCACACGAATGAGGTTATCGACGGAAGAGGTCATGGTCGCTGAGAACAACATCGTCTGTCTAGACTTAGGGATTGTAGTCAAGATCTCGTTCAGCTCATCCGCAAATCCAGCCTCAAGCATCCTGTCAGCTTCATCGAGGACTAGAATCTCGAGTGTGTCCACCGTAAAGCTTGCTGAATTGCGCATGTGGTCAATGAAACGACCAGGAGTTGCAATAATGACATCCGGCCGCAGTCTTAATTCCGCTTCCTGGACTTTGAGACTGAGACCTCCCACCGCCAAACAAAACTTGATATCGGTATGGCTGGCTAGTTTCGTTGCAACGGCGTGACATTGGATTGCCAACTCACGCGTTGGCATCAGAATGGCGACTCTGCTCGTTGGGACTTTCTTAGGCCGGTATAATAGACGCTCAAGTACTGGGACAATAAATGCAGCGGTTTTTCCAGAACCGGTCACTGCACCACCGACAACATCCTTTCCGAGTAAAGCGACAGGTATCGTCTTGGCCTGGATTGGAGTTGGCTGAGTGAACCCGACGGCAGCGAGCCCTCGTAGAATGGGCCTCGACAGTGACATGCTCTGGAAAGACGAGGCGATAGTTGATTTAGCACCCTTGGCAGGCTTCTCTTCAGGAGCAAAGAAGGCTTCTCGGCGGGCTGCCTCTTCTGGGTCCTCATCTTTATCCCCTTCGTCGGATTCGCTTTCTGAAGCTAGGTCCTCTGGGTGAGGAACAGGTGATGCAACTGAATCACTGTCTGAATTGTCCTGGTCGTCCTGGTCGTTCTCTTGGCCCTCCTCCTCCTCCTCATCTGAGTCCTCGACCTGGTTCTCATCGCCAGACTCCTCTTCATCGGAAGCAACACCCATCCCAAATCCATCTTCAGCCATAAACTCGTCACCATCATCCTGGATACCTTCCAGATCATCGCCCGAGTTCTCAGCTTCACTTCCGGCTTCCTCCTCCGCCTCTTCGGATTCTTCCTTTTTTCCAGCATTCTGTTTCTGTCTTCTCCTCGCAATGATTTCGTCAATGTCGACGGCTTTCTTATCCCCACCATTACTGAGGCCCTTTTTCGCACTCTCGAATCCCCAACCCTCAAATTCCTCCATCCTGTCGTCTTTATCGTCCTCCATAGCAAACTCGAACTCAGAGTCCATAGCTCCATCATCCTCGTCTTTCGCACCCCAAATTCCCTCATTCTCATCCTCTACCGCTTCCGCTCCAGCCTTCTTTCCCTTCTTGGCTTTTTTGTTCTTCTTCGATGTGGCATTGGAGGAATCATCGTTGTGCTTGCGCTTTTTGTTGGATGGAGGCGGGGATGCCGGTATTTCTTCGTCGAGGTTGGGCACCGAGTCTTCCTCATTGTCAGATATAGTGAGGACGAAGTCATCGGCTAGCTTTCGCTTTGTTGGAGGCGCCATCTTGAATTGTCCTGAAAACGGAATTCTCCAATATATTTTTCACCCGCTGGAAGTTTTCTCTGCAGATGCAACTTTTCTCTTTTTCTGCCGTCCGGAAACAGTTTAGCCTTGATTGAGGCGGTGAGCCGGTCCTGACATGGATGTAGCGTTCCTCAGGCCGCATCGCTTTCATACCTGAGGTACCTTAGGAGAGTTACAATGCGCAGCTTGAAGATCTTGAATTAATGATTACTATTGGTGCCGGTATCTAATATCATTTGTCCTTCTGCCTCACTGCTTTCAGCAATGATAGAGGAAAAGAAGAAAGGAGGGCAACCGTCAAGATGAAAGCAAAAAGGAGAAAAAGGGGGAATAAGTGGGGGAAGCCTTGTCAGCCTTGCTGAGCCATACAGCTTAAAGCTCTCTCTCTGCGCCTCCTGTGGCTGAACCCAAAGCAGGGACCAACCAACCAACCACTCGCACTCGGCATCACTCGGTCCATCAATCAACTCCAACGTCGCAGCCTCTTCTCCTCTGCGAAAGTAGCATTGTAGCTTTGACATGCCAATCGACTCCGACTGTCATCCTCCATGGCCACTGTCCGACGAGGCCAATGGCCAATGACTCTCGACCTTCCCAGTAACCAGCCCGATCATCTCCCTCCCATCTGCGCCCTGTTTCTTATCTATTTCGACACCCGGGCGGGTTATACCATCGCGTGGAAGCGCTCGTTACCCGCTATCGAACTCGAGGGGGTTGTCGAGTATAAGAGCCTGCCCTCTGGATTGCATACGGTCAAGGAGGATTTGATCTACTTCGTCCATGAAGATAATGCTGGTCTCAGCGCATTCGTCAATGCCCCCGCGGCGGAGGAGTCGAGAAATGCGCGCATGATTGCTGTCGGCATTCTGGTTCCCTTGAGCTACGGGCGGCTTGGGAGGAGTTGGAAGCATGCAGGAAAACTGAAGGAGATGGCCAAGTACTTCGGACGATCCCTAATAGTTCTGGCATGATACTGACCATCCGTAGTCAGCTCATTGCAGACGAGTCAAAGACACAGGTTCTCGAAGATTTCTGGGAGGAGCATAAAGCCCATGATGGCTCTGCCCCTGACGTGGAGAATATTTCCCCACCCGATTCTCCTGCGAGCATCACATTCAAATCGATACGGACGACAACCAAAAGACCCAAAAGCCAAGCTAGAAATCGCTCGGCATCAGATGGCACAGCACTGTTACCTCCTGGGCACAATCTATCTGCATACCATCCAGCCTGGAGCTTGCCACGTCTCCTTGAAACCTTTGGCCCGTTGATATTTCCTATACACCGGGCAGCGCTCTTACGCAAAAGAATTCTGATCACTACACACGCACCCGTGGAAGAGACATGTAATTTTGGTAGGCAGGCCTTTCCCTTGCCTAGAAGACGGTCAATAATAACTTCTTGCAGTATATGACCTTTCTGTTCTTTCAAATATACCCCTCGCTGTAAGCGGCCTCTTAGCATCTACAGCCCCTCCCCAAAGACTTCGTCCCCTATTCTCAATCGGCGTTCACGACATACCCATGTTAGAAGATGATCTCCGAGCCTCCAAAGCCGCCGCTACGATGCCAGTGTCAGAAGACCTGGAAGATCTAGACGAAACAGGACGTGGCTGGATAGCCTGCACAACAGACAGCATCCTCGCCATGAAATCTTCGCTCTATGATGTCCTCATTACAATGCCACCCCCTTACTCCGAAGAGGCCGCTCAGAAAGTCTGGCCAAAAGTCGAATCTCCCAAAGGCGTCGAGATGAAAGCCACGCAGAGAGATCTGCGACGCTACAGAACTCTCCGCTGGGGCCTGACCCATCGTGTTTCTCCACCTACCAGTCCTCAGACCACGAGGCGCGCCAGCACCGGCGATCAGTCCTCAGAAAGGCCCCGCGTCACGTCGGTATCCTCTCGTGACGGTCCTATGCTCGATATCCCAGATACAGACAGCATAGTCGAGCCCCTTTCCTGGTCCGCACTCGCCTATTCCGGATTCATGTGGTGGGCATCAGCGGGTGAACAGCGTCTGCACTCCGACGAAGAGTCAGAAGCAGACGAAGCCCTCCTCTCGGGTCTTTCCCTCGGTCCCCCCAAACATCCCGCGTCCAACAAAACCCGTTCTGTCTCATCTACGAGTCTGAAAACCGACGGCGCTGCGAGGCAGGAGATGGGCATCATCGCATACTTCCACCGTCTGACGACGCAGATCCTGACGACCCTGAGCGACATCGTCGACGTGATGGATTCCGACGACGAGAGAGAAGATGGGGAACGTCTTCTGCTGAATGGGAGAGACGAGGAGGATGATGATGATGTGCCCGCCGTCTACATCAATAGTGCGGATGTGGTGCGCATGGGACTCGATATCTGGAGCCCCAACGACCATGCCTTCGTCGAGGAGGTGGCTAGGGAGTATTTCGGAAGGAGAGCACAGGTAGATGGCGGAAGTGTTAATGTATGTGGGATCCGGATTTGTTGATACTGGGTTTCGTTTTTGAAAGGAATTATCTTATTTTTAATCACGGAAACAAAGGCGTTCAAGGATGAGAGAGCTCCGCGCAATAAGCTAGCTAGCTGGGTTTTTGGTTTGAATGGATATTTTTTGGTTCTTTGATCTCTAAGCCTGCCAAAATTGGCTGGTTTCTATGCCCCAGCGTAATGCATGCAGACTTTGCAACTGAACAGATCCCCCATACAATGTGTTATGTATCTGACGCCGTCCCATGCCCCTTATTTTACAAACCACGACAGTTACCACCAGAAAAAAGGGAATCCAAAGACGCAAAGATGCAAAACCGTCATAAAAGAAAACGTAAAATTTGAATTATTCTTCATCGGTATCGGTATCTGTCTCACTGGTATCATCGGCCTCCTCTTCTGTGTTGCTTTCCTCCTCACTTGACTCTTCTTCTTCTTCAACTGGCTTCTTCTTCTTCTTTGGCGGGGGAGCCCCACCGGTTTTAAGAGCATTCATTGCACCTGCTAGGGAATCTGATGTTTGGTCAGTTATTGGCCTTGATAGAGTGATTTGTCGAGATTTACCTTCATCAGGCTCGCTGATGTCATCCTCAGCCTCGATTTCAGCCGCCTTGCTCGCTTCTTCGATAACCAATGTAACTTCCATCTTGGTATCAAACCCAACATATGAATCACAGATCAGCTGCAGAGCGAAAGTGTAATGACCCGCCTGGGGAGGTGCTTGGAATTGGGCTTTCAGAGTCTGCATGTTGAAAGTAGGCTTGCCACTCTCATCGTAAATTGGCTTGTCGAATGTTGTGAATGTGAAAGGCGGTACAGCAATCTTGCCCTGTTTGCTGTCGGTGAGGAAAACATGCCACCGAGGCGAGTAGTCGCGGGCAAAATAAGGAGCGAAGGTGAGAGGCGGTTGAACAGGCTTGTCTTCTTCGGGAGCTTTCTGGCCCTTGACTGCCTTCTTTTTCCGGCCCATGAGAGCATCGAGGTCATCTTCATCAGGGTCCACATCTTCCAGATCAATCTCATTAACCTGCGGTATGTTTGCGCTTCCGGGAGGTATGAATCTTCCCTTAACCACTAGAGTTACCAGCGAGCTAGGCGTGACGAATTTCTCACCAGTGACTTTGAAGAACGCCTTTTCAACTTGCAGACGAGGTAGCTTTTTGGCCACAGTCATGGCAGTCTGGTATTGTGACTCGGTCAGGAGACCATCGCCAACGGACAGCTTATGTCGATACGCCTCTGGTAAACCCATGTATTGCTGCAAAGTTAAATGCGTCTTCGCGTCGCCTTCAACGGCCTTGGCAATAGCTGGAGTGAAATATGGGAGCTGGAGAAGGGGAGAGCCTCCTGGAGGTATAGCTTGCAGTAAGTTCTGGGACGTGAGGTACGAAGCGAGAATGGGCGCAGTTGTTCCGAATGCCAGAGAAATAGCGGTAAATGAAGAATTGAGAGCATGAGCGATTGGCGCAACCTGGATCTTTGCCTGGTTGAGGGCAGGATCGTCGAGTTCAACGCGGCCAAGGTATGCCCAGAGAAGTCCAAGGGCCTTTCGTCGAACACCACCATCCAAGTCTTCTAGCTTTGTCCGGTCCTTGACAGATAATCCACCAGCGAAGGGAGTCGCAACACCCTCCGCGAGGATTCTCGATTCTAATTTTCCCAGACCCGATTCGGCCTTCTCGCCTTTCAAGATGTGTTGAAATTCAGCACCAGTGCTCAGAGCGCTGATGATCCCTCCTTCCGTAATGCTGTCCTCGTACTCGCGGAAGAGGCTATTGGCACTCTCCATCAGGACCCCCTCCTTGGACATTCGTTGCGTTCCGTACCACCAAGTACCGACTAGATAGGGTAACAGGACTCCGAGCATGATTGAATATACCAGAATCACGTATTTCCCATTACCATCAGAGACCATGATTTTGGGTAGAGCAATACCAATGCTGAAGCTCTGTTTGCCATCAGGATGGCCATACTGGATATAATTATTTCGGACCTCCTCGTCGGTGAGCGCTTTGTATGCCTTTGTAATCTCGACAAAGTGGTCATTGAGCATTTCGATCGTCTCATTCTTCGACGGGTCTGGTCTGATCTTATCCGGATGGTATTTGAGTGACATACGCTTATAGTGCGACTTGATTTGTTTCTCTGTGGCGGACTGTTACAGTGTTAGGAAGGAACTCGCACATAAGGGTTAAGCAGCGCATACACTTGATATGCCCAAGATATCATATGGATTCCAAATCTTGGGTACTGTTCGCGCAGTGACCACAATCAGATAGGCCATGAAAGCCATTATCGCCCACCCGACAATTACAGTGATGGCGCGCTTCACCCTCCGCTCCTTCCTCTTCTGCGCTTTTCTTTGGCCATCGATCAGATCTGCATGTTCTGGTCGGAAGTCTGTGGTTATCCTAGGCGCAGTGGCACCAAGGTCTGTACTGGGCTTCAGGACAGAGTATGTCAAAGGAACGGTGACGATCCCCACGACGGTGAGAACGAAGAACGGGAAGAATTGTCCCTTGAGAACGTTAGCGCGCGGCTTCCACGCATGGAACAAAAGAGGTCCCGTACCTGTTCATCGTATGAGTATTCCGTTCCACTCATCTTGATCTCGAGGATCGGCCTCTTTGGTCTTGAAGACCAGCGCCCCTAGTATTTCTCGCACGCAAGATGGGATCTGAAAAGAATGTTGGATTATGATAGATGCACCTTTGTATTTTGGCAAGAATCCCGAAAGGTATTGTGTCCAGAGAGGAATGTCAGAGAGGGAATGGCTGCTCGAGTTTAAAAGCACGAGACGCTTCAATAATCGGGAATGAAATCTGGCTCTCCAATGTTAGGCAGGGGCTAACTATTCTGGGGATGGTGGGGAAAGGCTGAGCCCCTCAACCAATCAGACTCGCAAAGGAGAGAAGGAGGCCATAGTTCTACTGGTCGTAGGTCGACAGGACCACATTATATGATTTTCTGGAATGCGATGTAATATAGAATGGAAAGTATCTTAGTTGTGTTCCCTTTAATTGAATTTATGTTGAGTTGAGTTTTCGATTTTCTTCCGTTGCTCTAGTTCACCACACCACTTTCTGAGGCTCAAGGGGGAGGCTGTGCGAGGCTGAGCCTACACCACTTCAGCCTTATTTAGCACTACGGAAAATGCTACGCATAGTAGGGACGGAGTAATGTGTCTATATATAGGTACCAAATGATAGCCATAGCAAGCTTCCTATCAAGCGCCCCATGACCGTATTCCCAAAACTTATCCGTTCTTAGCAAATACAAAGCCGACCTTACATCTCTCGTCCTTCAACACATCTACAAGGACCTCATCGTTGAGCTTCTCCCTCACAGATTTGACCTCGGCGAGCTCGTACCCAAACACATCTGCTGTCTCTCTCATGAAGATTGTTGTATCAAGGTGAGTATATTGCATCAGTGCTTGCATCTTTCCCTTGGATTTCTGTGATCGTTTCCTCCGTGTCTCGCGAATTCTCTCTTCTATTGCAGCAACATTGGCCTTCGTTGCTGGTACGATGGGAAGAGCTGGGTTGAGAGGAAGATCTAAATCATCATCGCTATTGTCACTATTCCCACTCTCACTAGTCTCATCATCGGCATTTTCATCGCCAGATTCCGCAAATCTGGAAAGTGGCGGAGGGTCAGCACCAAGACCCTTGCAGTCGCAACCGAGGAGATCATGAGTCTGGCATCCGGCCTTCAAATCGAGTCGAAACAAGTCTCGAAGCTCTTCTGCTGAGAAACTTGCTTCGTTCTTCTCCCCGTCAACAACACTATCGGCTAGTCCCCTTTTAGTCACTTGGCGTTGATAGATCTTCTCATCCATCCCTCCGGCTGTTAAAAATCTGTAGATTTTGACAGGTTTCTTCTGGCCATGTCGATGAATTCGCGCCATAGCTTGTAGATCTGTGGCTGGATTCCAGTCCACGTCGAAGAGTACGAGCCGTGAGGCACCGATGAGATTAAGGCCCGTACCCCCAGATTTTGCTGACAGCAGAAATGCGAAGCTCTTGGATGCCGGAGAGCGATTGAATGTGTTCACAAACTCTTGGCGCTTTGCCGCTGGGGTACTGCCGTCAAGTCGGAGGAATGGTAGAGATAAAGACGACAGATGTACACCGAGAAGATCGAGAGTAGAAGTATAGTTAGAGACCAAAACAATCTTCTCTTTCGTCTTCGTAGAGAGGTGCTTTATTAATCGATCTAGCACTCTGAACTTGCTACTAGCAATCACTGGGCTCTTCTGGAGAAGCTCTTTCGGTATGATCTCCAGTAGTTGAGCAACATTGGAATTGCTGGGTGTTTCCTGATTCCTATTTGCCAATAGACTGGGGGCATTGCATACCTTTTTGAGTATGGTAATGAGCTGCAGGGAGGCCTCTGAGTTGCCTAAAACACTGCCAAATACTGGAGACTCGAGAACATGTTGATAAACCTGAACTTGAGCTTGAGTAGGCTTGCAGAAAAGCACATATTCGGTCTTTGGTGGCAGATATTTGGCCATAACTTCAGCCTTGCGCCGTAAGATAAACTGCTTCGTCAATGACGATAGTTCCTCTTCTCTCGCGGCACCCTTCTCGGTGTCCCTTTTAGATGCGCCAGGCTGTCTGCTTTTTAGAATAGGACCTTCAAATTCTTTCTTGAAAGTGTTGTACGTTCCAAGAAGGCCAGGATTGATAAAGTCGACCATAACATAGAATTCTGAAAGGTCATTCTGCAGAGGCGTTCCAGACAAGATGATCCTTCTATCGGTGTTGAGGGCACGAATGGCTTGGGCAGATTTGTTTTGAGCTGTCTTGAGTCGATGGCCTTCATCAGCAATGACGATATCGATCCCATCTCCTTTCTTCAACTCATCTTGCACAGATCTCAACTTCTCGTACCCGATGATCATTACGCTGTAGCTTTTTCCATGGGTGAAGTCTGTGAGCCTGGTGTTTTTCTGGCCATCCGCCACAAATACTCCGATTCTCTCGCTTCCTAGCCATTTGTTGAATTCCTGCTTCCAATTGGCGATCAGAGTCACAGGGCAAACGATCAAGGCCTTTTTTATTATACCTTCTGTTCCATATATGGGATTCTGTTTTAGCAGTGTCCACAGCAAAGAAATCGTCTGCAATGTTTTGCCTAAACCCATTTCATCTGCCAAGAGAGCACCTTGTCCATTGAAATCACGCATGCCCATAACGCATTCATAAAGGAATTTGACACCTTCGCGCTGATGTTCCATTAGATGCTTCCCTAAGAATGGATCTAAAACAACGTCCACAATCTGCTTTCCTTTTGGGCAGTACTTTGGTCGCTTCATAACCAAAGCACCAGGAGCATCTGGGTCGTGTCGGGGCGTTGGTTTCCCGGATTTGTCTTGTGCCATGACTGTAGTCGAGAGAAGAGGGTTCTTGAATTGGGCTTTCACAGCTTGACTCTTGCGTGTTGCAGAGTAGAAACTTTTTGCGGGAATCTCCATTACTGATTCGCCATCCTCTTTTCCCTTTTTCTGACCAATTTTCAGCTCCGTACCTTTGAGCGGAGCTACCATGACTTTTGTTGAAGGGGCCTGGGGTGCTGGACGGCACTCATTTTCAGAGCTTGAGGTTCGTTTGACTCCGGACTTGAGGAAGGGTCGCCCAGCGAGAAAATCTGCCTTCGTTATGACCGAATCAACCTCGATTTCTTTGCCGCCGATGCTTAGGGTGCTCCCTGGTAATAGAGGGTCCTTGAACATGCACCTTCCCATGTCTCGACCTGATATATCTTGAAGACGTGCATATCCTCCGTGAACCGAAAGAACACCATCGCCATCCCAGGTCTTATGCTTTTTCATCGTAAATTTGCGCCTTTACATACCACCAGTTAGTTATCACGTCGTGAATTGCAGAACTCGACATACCATAAGACCAAATAGTAGCCCTCGGGGCCTTCAGGGACTACAGGCGCAGACTCATTCAAGTCGGTGTCCTTTTTAGTAACCAACAATGGCTTTCTTGGAGCATTAACGGCTGCAGACGCAACGGGAAGCGTCCTTGGTGGACTATCTTCGACATAGCGAACCAACAACCGGCGTTTCTTGGACGGCCGATGCTGTTCTTCGGGATCCAAATCCGATTCTGTTAAGTCAATCGGAGCAGGTTTTTCAACCTTTCTGAGGAGCGGTGGCTTGAAGGGCTTGAACATCTTCTCAATGATATATGTCGCCGGAAAGATCCAGGCGCGTCTGAGGACTGAAGGTACGCGACTATAAAGCGCGTAATAAACGCGAGTCACATGACCCGCGAATCTACCTATCCATCTTGAATTAGTAGGTACCTGGAGGTACCTAGGATCTTTGAATATGTCCATAAATTTTAGCCCAAGGTCGTAGTCATCATCTGGAAATCATCTATATGCGTTATCATAAAAGTATAAAATTACTATCAGTATTCTTTTAGTATTGGTATTGGTATTGATTGGTATCTGCATACTCTTCTTTATTTTGATTACCTCCTACCCTACTTTTATAATCTACTGAAGCATAGAGTCTAAACTCTCTCCAAGAACTCCTTCAATCTTTACAATCCAGCGATGGGTCTCCTTCTCAACCACCTCATCATCATCTTCTTGAAGTTCACTGATAAATGGTAACATCTCCGGCAACATGGATAGCCATTCTTCGCCTAACCGATCAGTCAAAGCCTGCTCGCACTTCACCGCCGCCAATCTGATACCGGCATTCTCGGATCGCATGTGTTTGAGAATCGCCCCATTGAGCTCCTTATGGTGATCTGACGAATCCGCAGCAGCAGCAAGCTCAACAATGGCAGGCACAAGCTCCTGGACCAATGGTAATCCTGAAGCATGGACGAACTGCGCGCTCAAAACAGGGGCAATGACACTGAAGTGAGATGGAGTCTGCCAAAAGTCGTCTTGATCATATTCGAAGCATTTGACCAAGGTCCGAAGCACTCTTGACCAGAGTTCCTTCGACTCCTCATCTTTTAGATCCACAGTCTTCAGTGCTTCCACAGCGTTGTCCAGCAAATAGGTAGCATAGCTGGTAACAATTGATTTGAGATTGTCAAAGAAAACAATCATGAAGCCATATAAGCTTTGCAGGCGTAATATTCTACCCGATTTATCTTTCTTAGGTAGAGACTTTGACGCCCAGTCGACGAGATTGGAAAACATTGGTCGGAATGTCGAATCATTGAATTTGTAAATCATTTTGATGGCGACCTCGTTCACTTCAGCTTCTACTTCTTTCATTGTCTCGGCGGACAAATGATCCTCTGCTGCAGCCACCCACTGTCTGCGAAGATCAAATGCATTCTGGAATATCTTGGCCAGAACCGATGAGTATTTGGTGACAATGCTCCTAGGATGTTTTTCAAGGGCAATGTTGAGGACTTCCAGATATTCGCGAAGAGCCTATAATTGTTAGTGGACTGAAACCAGAAAATAAGGGAAAAGGAATAGGTGGAGCTTCTTACCAGAACCCCTGCTGCAGCGGCTTCCTCCCAGTTCTTCTCCAAAGCTCCGAAAAGGCTCTTGGCATCAATCTGTTTAGCGGCAAGTTGAAGACATTGGACCCTGCTTTCGTCTGCTTCGTCATCAAGATCGGCTTCAGCAGATGCATTGGATATCGAAAGAAGCTTGTCTAGATATCCGCCTGAAATCATATAAGGCACGTGATGGACCAGTGAGCTGATGAACGCATATCCTGCATTGTGCAGCTTTTGAGCCTCCACATTGTCTTTCACGCTCGTCTCCATATATTCCAAAGCTTTGGGAATAGCTATGGGCAATACAGAGACAATACCTTCTCGCAGGATCTCCACTAGCGAGGCTAAGCATAAAAGGGCCATAACCCGGAGACGATCATCTGACTGGCCGAGACAATGATCGCTCGCAATTGTCTGGGCAGCAGCTGCCACAGCTTCGAGGTCTTTCTTCCCGTACTTTTCTGAGATCTTATCAACACAAGCCACCGCTGTGTGCTTGTATAGAACATCTTGAGACTCTCGAATAATTGCTGTGAGTTGCGGCAGAAAACCAAGCATTGCTGCCCTCGAAACGGCATCTGATTGACTTTCTTGATCGATACGAACTTCTAAAGAGCGCAGTATCTTGCGGCGTAATGACTCATTTGGACCGTCTAGTAGGCCTTCTACAGATTTGACAAACTCGCTTGTAGAGAGGAGGCCGAGTAGACTCTCCAGAATGTCTCCACAAGCACTATGCAGACGCTTTTGGTTCTTCAATGTGTCCGCAAGAGCCAAGAGATTTTCCAATAGAGTCGAGTAGAGATCGCGAATTCTCGCTGAATCCATATCGTCGCGAGCAAGCAATTTCCCTGTCTGGGCAATCAAGCGCTTTTGAGAAAGAATATGTGGCAAGAGTGTCAACTCGTTCAAGGCCGATTTTTGAGGGTCTTGAATGCCCTCATTATTGGTGCTTAGCAAGACGCTTGAGTAGGTCGGTTTCGGTTTGAGAATATCGCCAACAAGTTCGAGGTACTTGACAGCTGATTGAAGTTGTATCTCAACACTGAATGAGCTTGACAATTCAACCGCAAAGGTCTTGATACTTTCATTTGGGCCATATTTGTCAACCAGCATAGCTAATAGCGCGAACAAGAAGTCCTCTGCGCCTAAAGTCTGAACCAGAGAGGTGAAGAGGCCTCTCCGACGGTGGGCCGGGACATGTTCGTAGGCTGCAACGAAACTCAATAAAAGTTCGGCCGCACCAGTGACTGGATTGCCCTTCTCCTTTCGAAGTGACGAGATCAATGGAGGAATGACTTCGCGGATAGTCTGGCTTATGACGTGTGCAGAGTAATCGTCGTTCTGCCTCAGCACCGAATTGCCCATGAATGTGAAGATGGGCATGACGCTATGAAGAACAAGTTCCGGTGCAGTATCTGCCAGACAGGCAATGAGAAGCAGTGCGGCGTTCTGTACTTGCGGACTTGCAGTCTTCTGAACACAATCAACAAGTAGATCTGCGCGAACAGCCGAGTGATCTAATTTCCTGTTGCGATTTGATTTGAAAGACTGTAAAATGGCGAGAAGACTACCCAGTACTAGGCCCTGTAGATATGCAAGCTCTGAAGCAACTTGGGCCTTGAAATGTTGCAGTTCAGCCAACGCATTGAAGAGGCCCTTGAGGAGCTCTGGGCGAGTGCCTGGATCGGAACTGTCAATGAGTTGTAAGACAAATGTGACCTTCCTAATAGCTGCAGAGAGTTGCTTCGAATCCTGAATTGGGGTTCTAGCAACTTCACCATGACTAGTTCGTCTCCTTTTGGTAGCGGGAGGTGTGCCAGCGAGCTGTGCGGCTGTTGGAAGTTGCGTAAGGAAGGATAGAAGTATATCTGTGGAGAGTGGCGAGGTTCTTAGTAGCTCAGCTGACTCCTCAGAAGCTAACTTATGATAGTTTGCATTGTCTGGTGAAGCCTGTGAGGAATCCAGCAGCATTTGGGCAGTCTGTAGTCGAGTTTCGCCTTTCAAAGAAGGCCACATGGCCCGCAGTCTTCTGAATACTGCTCCCATAAGTTCAGCCCGGTCTGCTGCGAGGTCTCCATCGATAATTCTTGTCAAAAGTTGGAGGCCTTCTTTGTCATTTGCAGCAACGGTTAATACCGCTTGTTCATTAAATTCGCTGAGCTCGATTTTCTCATTTTGACAGTGTTCCAATGCCTCTGATGGGCTAAGTGATGCCCATTTCTGAAGAACGGGGAGTAGAACTTTTGTCCTTGATGTGGTAGCAATACTACGGATTTGATTAAGAGAAGCAAGTAATCTTAGCTTGACCAAATACGTAGGGGTATGAACGACATGACTGGCTAAGAAGGACAAGATCGATAATCGAGCGGCTTGCGAAAGTCGTCCCTTTTCCTGATTCTTGGGGCTGTCTGAGCTGCGGGGACTATTCATGGATTTCTCGAACACCGATTCGATATGCTTTCCGTCAAGGACACATTCCTCTAAAGCCGGTAGGAGCACGTCTCGGAGGAGACGAACGACCACATCTGGTGAAAGCCACTCAGTCCCTTGAGTTTCTTCGCCTGCACCGTATATGTCATCAAAAGCCCACTGTCGAAGTTGCTTTGCACTTTTCTTGGATTCGACCTTGGCTGGATAAAATTGATCCATCGTAATGAGAAGCTCTGCGGCAGCACGGCGTACTTTTGTGGCGGGATCACCGAGTGCTGCGATTGCGTAAGGAATTATCGCTTGTATATCTACGTTCGATTCCTTTCCACTCATCAAGCAGCGGTTTGCCATTTGAATGGCTGACATCCGAGCCATAACTGGATATGGGCCACACCAAGTTCTCATATAGAAACTGAGGTAAATAGTGTCTTCCAGTGCAGAACTGCGTCGAAGTAGGGGGATCTCATCAAACAGATCCAGGTCTGCAGTACTAGTCGTAGCGACTAGAAATGCTTGGCATAGATCCGAGTAGATATGGGAGGATTCGTGGGACAAGAATGAAGACTCGTTGGTGGTCCTTTTCGAAAGTTGTTGGAGAAGTGTCGAGAAGTTGGGTCTATTACTTTCAGTATCGACATCTGCATCTACCATTTCCACGTCGCCCGATGATGGCTCGGGAAGCTCCTCTCTTCTGATGGTGGTGTGTAGCTTCATCTCTAATTCGTCAATGTCGATGTCTGTTTCCTTCAAGGCTCCTCGAACCACAGACCCTACATGGCCTGGCAGCTGTGTGAGAGTCACCAGAGAAGAAGCAAGATGTGATCGCAGGTCTTCTTGTGAAGCATTGCTGTTATCGATTTGGTGTGCAACTAGCAGCAACGCCTTGACAATCACTGAAGCCTGGGCGTCGCTCAATAACTGCTTCTCAATAATCTGTACGACTATCGGGAGTCCTGTAATGTCTCCTTTTTTCCCAAGCCGATGCACAAGTGCGAGAGACAGCCCATTTGCCAATTTATCAACACGTCGCCCTTTAGATAGCTCAACGATGAGAGTAAGTAAATCGGGAATCTTCAACAATTCTTTTGTGAGCCTTGCTGTGATTTGTTTTGCTCCTCTGTGCTGTGCCAATACTGACAAACAGACAAGGCCAGGATAGGTAGTTTCGGAGGTCCAGCCGAGCACTACGGCCTCCATCATTGCTGTGAGAAGTTTGTCGTCCAGTCCACCTTTCGAAGCCATGACAGAAAGTAGCATGTAGCACCCAATACGAAGATCAGGCACCTTCTTCATAGCCAGTCCTTCGTTCAATACCGGCAACAGTCTCAATATGACATCTTGTTCGTTCTGCTGTTGTACTCCTTTTCTACCAGACCGGGATTTATCCAGCATTCCGCTGGTAGCTTCAGTCATAACACCAGCCCAAAAAGCAAGGAGAGCTGGGTAGTGTTGATGAGCTTTGCTTATGCGAAGTACATATTCATTCAAAGTCGAGGCGAACAGAATGTTGTTTGTTGCGGCGTGGACTATGGTGTGTCTCTGAGGTTGAGCTAATGATCGTATGTATGGGTGAAGAAATTTGTAATGCGCTGGGATATTGGCAGGAAGGATAGACAGAAGGGTCGGGAATATAGGGAGGGTATGGTAGGGTAGGAAGGTTGTCAGGACGAAGGAGGTGTTATACTCGTGGATTCTGCAAGTACTCATTAGACATGGTCCTGTGTGACATTTGGGAGGGTATCATAGATTTACCTGAACCTCCTGACCAGCCATTCAACTGCTTTAATTGCCGGATTCAATCTTAATCGCCCACCAACCAAGCCCAAAAATGATTCCAATTTCTTGTCGAGCTCAGAGTTCTCTTCGGCGGTCATCTGGGTTCTGTCTTCTTCTTGACTTTGCTCGCTGAAAATATTTCTCTGGAACTCCAAGAACCGCCCATCCAGAAGACATAACTCCTGAAAACCCTCATGGCATAATGTATATATGGTGTCAAAACTTTGCGACGCAGCGATTCTGGGCTCAAATATTAACGACTTTGAATGTGCCGCCTTCTGTGCTTTAAGGTTCAGGGTATCTGTGGAATTGGCCGCAATTTGGGAGAGTTGGCTTGCCAAATTGGTCGCCATTGTGAGCCTGTCGTGGAATTCAAAAGAGAACAGACATTCACAAGGCCCTTCTTGGAGGTTGAGTTATACAGTAGCTTCAAATTCCTCTTTATCGCTATCGAGACTTTTTTTTTGTTTTACCGCTAAAACGCGGGCGCCACACGAGGCTGCCATGTCACGTGATATAATTCATACCTACCCCAGATAGGTCAGTCATCTCTTTCATCTTGCTTCAAGACAGCCTAAATTTCACGCCCCAAGAGGGACCATTGAAGCTGACGACGATGATCTCGATTTTGGGGGCCGTCTCATTGGCAGTTGTCGATTATTGATACAAGTCGGAGATTATCACGATGTCTGATCCTAAGACTACCGTACCTAAATTCGCATCCTTCAGAGCAAAGCCAGCGCCAACTGATAAAATCGAGGAGGAAAGGCATCAATCAGGGACCAATGATCGAGAAAGTTCAAGGCATCGAAGACACAGATCAAGGTCTAGGGAAAGAATTCGTCATGAGACGCGACCGGCAAGAGATGAATCCCTTTGGGTAATTGACAGGAAGGGCGATGTGAAGAACCTGATCTATGGGAGCATCCATAAGTACAGTGTGCCGCCTTTTCACCGGGTTGGGGCGGGTGGTGTTTTAGGAGCCCCGTCTGGCATGAAGATTGACAGAGACTATGGAGACGAGAAAGGCATTGTCTTGGTCAACCCGAGGGATTCAAAATTATACTCACGGGACAAGTACATTTTCTCGAAGCTTGAGAAAGAAAGGCCTCGACTTTTGAAGATACGCCCAGAACTCTTAGTTGAGCGCTCTACTGAGGGCGAATTGGATTTCATCTCTCTGACAACGAGGGGAAGGAAACGGAAGAGAGCGGAGGTCGCGAATACCTCTGACTCCGAAGATGATGAAACAAATTATCGATCCATACATGGTAAATCAAAGCTGAAAGACGAGCCTACGGATGATACGTTTCAATATGCCACTGAGAGCGAGTCATCAGGACCAGAACGAACAGTAAAACTAGATGACGCCGTCAAGCAGAAGACCATTCAATTATCGAGGAAAGTTGAACAATCTCCTCACGATATTGATGCATGGCTCGCATTAATTGAGCATCAAGACACTCTCATTCAGGAAGATGGCCGCCGCCGGGTCACTAACGCTGAGATCCGAAGTACCGCAGACATCAAGATCCATATGTATGAGAAGGCTTTGGAAAAAGCTAGATCATTACACGACAGGGAAAAACTCCTGCTTGGCTTAATGACCGAAGGCTCAAAGGTCTGGGAGGTAAAGGCCCAAGCAGAAAGGTGGGAGCAGATTTCAAAAGAGAATATTGACAGTCTTGTATTATGGAAGAGCTATGTGAATTTCAAACAAGCCACGTTTACAAATTTTCGATGGGAAGAAGTACGAGAAGTCTTCGTGAAGAGGATAAAGCTTTTGCTAGGGACTATCAGTTCTGCGAAAGCAGATACCCTTGATTCTTTCTATAAGCAACTTCTCTACGTCTTGCTCAGGTTCACAATATTTACACGAGAGTCAGGGTATTCGGAGTTGGCCATAGCCATCTGGCAAGGCCTACTTGAGTTCAACTTCTTTGCTTCTCCGTCATCAGGTTCGCACGAAGAGAAAGTCGCAAGTTTCAAGGAGTTTTGGGATAGCGAGGTGCCACGGATTGGTGAAGATGGAGCTCAAGGCTGGCTTCACTTCGTGACAAATTCAAGTACCGCCGAACCTCCTGATGCCTTGACCGATGAAACACGAGATCTGTTGGATAACGAAGATTTGTTTGAAAGCTGGGCAAAGGCCGAACGTTTAAGATCGAACGCATCACGCCTTCCTGCTAGGACGATGGACGAGGTAGTAGAGGACGACCCCTTTCGGGTGATCTTGGTCTCAGACATTGAAGATTTCCTTATATACTTGCCATCTCAATCGGAAAATTTGCGGAAGTCACTCCTTAACGCGTTCCTGCTGTTCTGCCGCCTACCACCCTTGGGTACAGGCGACAAAGAGACGTCGGAAATATTAACTGACCCTTTCATTGGAGGAGAACTACTAGAGGCAGACCCTGCGTGGATCATTCGCAAATACTTGTCGACGTCTCATAGTCCCAAGGACGATACAAAAGCAGACATGTCATATATCCTCAAGACTCCGTCATCAAACTTTCCGGCCTCTCCAGAGTCTATGTTTGGTGTAACTTGGTTCAAGAGCCTCCCAGTCTGGCAAGATAACTATGCTGGAGATAACGGGCCCCTGACTTATAGCTGGATTCGAAATACCCTCAAGCAACTCATACCGGTGCATCCACATGAAGATCTAGCTGAGTATTATCTGTCGTTTGAATGGCGAAATGAACCTGAAACGATCAAGAAGATCTCGAAGGGCCTGCTTAAGCAACACCCCTCGAGTCTTAGACTGTACAACGCCTATGCCATGATAGAATGGTCAAGAGGGAACAAGGAGGTTTCTAATGGTGTTTTCTCTGCTGCTCTTAACATGAGCAAATCGATGTCTGAAGATAAAGGCAGAGATTCAATCATTCTCTGGAAGAGTTGGATTTGGGCTTCACTTGAGGAGTCGGACCATAGTGCTGCGCTGAGCCGGCTCCTCTCTATCGCAGACTGCACTCTCGGTGAGACTGTTACTGCTACTCCTGCAATCCTCCTAAGAACAAGGCAGCATATCTCATCAAATCGAGATTTCTACATCTCGTCTGGTCACTTACACCATGCTGTTCTCTATGCCGAATGTCTAGCACTCCTCGAATATCTCTCCCCAGATCTAGCTGCCGACAGAATATCAAGCAATCAAGGCAACATCGACGCTGCACTTTCCAGCTATACCAAGTTCTCCCAGACCCTTATAGACCGCAACCTAGGTAGCACAACCTCTCACGAGCTGTTCCTGCAATCTGCTTCTCGTCTTCTATACCACCACGCTCGCATCGGTCCCTTCCGGCCAGCCCTTATCCGAGAACATCTCACCAACTTCCTCACCCTCTTCCCACGAAATACCATCTTCCTCTCACTCTACGTCTTCAACGAATCCCGTATGCGGATCGATAACCGCGTCCGGATGATCCTCGTCTCGAAAATTCTAACCCCCGAGAATGACACACTCACCTCCCGTCTCTTCGCTATCTACTACGAAATCAACTACGGGACCATCCACTCTGTGCGCTCCGCCTTCGAGCACGCCCTCTCTTCACCCTCATCCAAATCTTCCGCCGGTCTCTGGAGGTTCTACATCCTGTACGTTCTGCAAACACCGCAGTTCCGACCACATGCCAAAGAGATCTGGCATAGAGCACTGCGAGCCTGCCCATGGGCAAAGGAGCTCTACGTCATAGGTTTCGAAAAGCTGGATGGGCTGGTGGAGTTCGCGGAGCTGCGGCGCACTTGGAGAGTTATGGGCGAGAAGGAATTGAGAGTCCATGTCGACTTGGAGGATAGGTTTGATAGGATGCGGGAGCTGGAAGAGAAGAAGGTTAAGAGACTTACTGAGTAAATAAACCTGTTTCGAGAATTCTTGGAAGCTGCTGTTGTGGTGTCTGCTCAGGGGCTACTTCTAATTGGGTCTACTCCATGGCGCCCATACGGAATATCCAAGAGCTTCAACAGAGCCTCTTGATTCTTTCTTACCTTTATCTGTAGTCAATATAACACCTAATTGATTGTTATCTAAGTCACATCGGTTTTGGGATCACATCATGAATTAAAATTAATACTCATGTTCATCAAATCGTACCTCGTTCATGTACGATTACTACTCTCCCCTTATATACATCCGTCTTTCATATAGACCAGTCTGCTGTTCCCAATATCATCCAGCCAGGTAGGCTCCCAATGCATGCTGTTGCAGAACATACAAAAAAGAGAGGAAAAAAAACCGCTCGCTCAATGCGTTCATAACAAATCATCATCTCCTTATTCGTAAAGAGCAAGTTCCATATCATCTCCTCCCAACTCCTCAGCTACATCATCAATCTCCATTTCGTCTTCACTAGATTCCTCCTCGGATTCTCCTTGGTGGTTTGGAAGCACAGCGATTCTGTTATCCTCCATTACCACTCTTGCAACCTCGCCATCTTTGATACTGCCTCTCAGTAACAAGACCGCAAGTCTGTTCAAGACCTCTTTCTCGATCAGCCTTGCCAGTGGTCTCGCACCGTAGACAGGTGAGTAACCGGCAGCTCCGAGATAATCTTTGACAGCAGGAGAGCAATCGATTGTGATATTCTTGCCGTTTGAGCTCAGACGCTTTTGGATCTCTGTAAGGCGTACATCGACAATCCTGCGGATCTCGGCCTTTGTAAGGCGGTTGAATATGACAGTCTTGCTGATACGGTTCAAGAATTCAGGGAGGAAATAGTCTTGCAAGGCTTGTTCCACCATCTTCTTAGTAGTCTCATCGATCTTGCCATTTGCTGCATTGGGGCGTTGTAGGTATTCGGCGCCTAGATTGGATGTCATAACAACGATACAGTTGCGGGCATCAACAACGCGTCCTTGGCCATCGGTAATCCGGCCATCATCCATAAGCTGCAGGAGGACGGTGAGGACTTCTTTGGCAGCCTTCTCCACCTCATCAAAAAGGAGGATTGAGAATGGTCTCCGGCGAAGGGCCTCTGTGAGCTGTCCACCTGCGTCGTGCCCGACGTATCCTGGGGGTGCACCAATCATGCGACTGAGGGAATGTCGTTCTTGATACTCGGACATATCAAGTCGAATCATAGCTTTTGGATCATCGAAGAGGAACTCCGCAAGAGCCTTGGTAAGGAGTGTCTTTCCGGTACCAGAGGGTCCACAGAATAAGAAGCTTGGGGGTTGGTTTGGATTGCTGAGCCCAGATCGTTGAAGTCGAATAGCGTTCGAGACTGCTTGCACAGCTTCCTTCTGGCCAACAACGATCTTACCAAGAACCTTCTCCATATGTAGGAGCTTGTCCTTCTCGGAAGTCTTGAGCCTCGTGACTGGAATACCAGTTGCACGAGCAACGATCTCGTTGATTTGATCAGGTCCAACAACATCGGTGATTAGGGATCCGCCTGAATCCGGGTGTTCGCTCAGGGCAGCATCAGCGGCCTTCTTTTCCTGCTCTAAGCTCTTGATGTATGCCTCTTGCTCTGGGATAGCATAGTATTGCAAATCTGCAGCACGGCTATCATCGCCCATTCGAGTAGCTTCATCCTTCTTGACTCTCAATTGATCAAGCTTGACTTTTGCCTCTTGAATTGCCTTGCCTCTGGCTCGCTCGCTCTCGTACTTCTCGCGTAAAGGTCTAAGCTCTTCCTCGACATCACTTGCATCTTTCTTGGCTTGTTCGAGGCGCGCTTGAGAGGCCTCATCCTTCTCTCTTGACAATGCGTGGATTTCGATCTTGAGCTGTCGGAGTTTTCGATCCAAGGAATCAAGAATCTCAGGTTGTGATTCTCGGGCAACCCTGACTGCCGCCGCGGCTTCATCGATGAGATCAACTGCCGAATCTGGAAGCCGTCTTTGAGTAAGATATCGAGCCGCCAATTCAGCCGCAGCTACGATGGCGCCGTCCGAAATGTTGACTCCGTGATGCACTTCAAATCTTTCCTTCAAGCCTCTCAGGATTGAGATCGTCTCTGAGACAGTGGGCTCTTTGACAAGGACTTGTTGGAAACGACGCTCAAAGGCCGCGTCCTTTTCGATGTACTTCCGGTACTCTGCAAGAGTCGTCGCGCCGATGCAATGAAGCTGACCACGTGCCAACATGGGCTTCAGCATATTGGCCGCGTCCATACCACCTTCACCACTCGAGCCAGCTCCCATAAGAAGGTGCATCTCATCGACGAAGAGGACAATCATCTCCTTGGTTTCCTCAATCTCCTTCAATATTCCCTTCATTCTCTCCTCGAATTCTCCTCGGTATTTGCTGCCCGCAACAATCGAGCTGACATCCAAGGACAATAACTTGCAGGCTGCCAGATTGTCCGGTACATCCAAATTGACGATTCGCTGGGCAAGACCTTCGACGACAGTGGTCTTTCCTACACCAGGGTCTCCGATCAAAACGGGATTGTTCTTCGTCCGTCTCGACAGAATTCGGACAACTCGTCTAATCTCCTCTTCTCTGCCAATGACAGGGTCCATCTTTCCCTCTCTGGCCAGCGCGGTCATATCGACTGTAAACTTCTTGAGGTTCTCGTGCTCCTCCTCCGCATCTGCCGTCTTCGAGTCCACTCTACGAGTGCCCCGAATTTGCTGAACTGCATCTTGTAAGACCTTGGGGTTAGGGATGTTCCCTTCCTTCAAAGCTGCTTGAACCGAAGCATCCTGTGCCAGAGCCATTATCAGATGATCAACAGCAATATAGGAATCCTTCTGAGTCCGTTGTAACTCCTGTGCGGCCCGCAAGACCTTCAAGAAAGCGGGCGCCATGGCAATTTGTTCGGGCGGAGGGTTTTGACTTGGTAATCGGACGACACCCTTCTGAAGGGCTCTCTGGAAAGATTGAGGGTCGCCATGGGCGCGTTCAACGACCTGGCGGAATAATGATTGTGATGCAGAACCGTGGGATGCATTGACGGTTGCTTGTTGGTCTTTTGATTCATCGGGAGGAGGGTCGAGGAGGCAGAGTGCCAGATGGAGGGGTAGCAATTGCGGATGAGCATATTGTTCTGCCACAGCCATGGCATCGGACAGGGACTTGCTTGCCCTGTCCGTGAAATTCATACTCGAGGTCGACATATTGTCGGTGGTAAAGATTAAATTGTATTAATCAATCGTGGGATCTGTGTATGTCGTGTTGTGCTCAGTAGTCGTACAGCGGGGAGACCGCTCAATTGATTGCTTTACTAGCAATAAGCAATAAGAAATGCGTGAACGATTAACTGATTAACTGATCAAACGACAGTTGAATTGAGTTTGTAAATGATCAGAAAGAATGGGGCGACAACGCCGACACAAGATATTTATGTAATTATTCACTTAACGTCAACTCTAATGGGGTGAGTTTATTCGAATGACCTCAATGGCGGTGGCACCTTCTCGCATGTTCCAGCGCTGGACGAGGCTGAGCGCCTGAGGCAGATCACGGAGCAAGTCGAAAACCAGGAGAGCCCCTGCTAAGCGAGGCGCTAGGTCGCATCTGCTCTAGCCCCGGATTGACCGAGCTCGAGCTCGAAAATCTCCAAGTTCAAGTCGACGACGGACATCAAGGGGCCATTGATAATACATACCTCCTTCGACGCTCCTTTCACACAATGAGCGTTCGGACGACCTCAGACCTCGCAAGGCATGCAATAGGCAATGCCAACAAAGTGCGCCATGCCTCCACGACAACTGTCTCCCGTGCTTCAAAGCCAGAACACGGCCAACAAATTTATGTCTTCCACCAATTCCAGACGAATCAAATCGTCTACTCCTTAACCAAATCATTAAAGGTACTACATCATAGCTCAACCTCTATTACTGGATAAAATTTCGATTCTGACCTGAAACAAAAAGAACAATGCCTCCCTCCGCCAATTGCCTTTCAACGGCAAGAAAACCGTCCCTCGGGCTCTACGAAAAGACCTTTGGGCCCCCCTAGCGTTAATCCAGTTCCCTGAGGGGGCTGGATCGATCGGACTCGCCGCCTTCCAGAAACTGCGGGAATATCGACGACTGCATGAATTATCCTGGGATGACTCCCTCCTGACGGACGACGATGGGAAGATCTTAACAAGAAAGGAAAGAGGGCGGAAGATATCCGATCAGAAGGCCAACAGCGTTGCTGATATAGCTTCAGTGCTAGCGAAGATAGGAACCCCCGAAGGAGAGAAGATCGGGCTGAAATTGAAAGCGGAGGGCGAAGAAGGAGTTAAGGTGCCAACGGTGGAAGTCAAATGGAGTGACTTGATGGATGCACAGTTTGCAGAGACCTGGAGCGAGAACGTGATCCATGATAAATTGGAGGCTTGGAACAACAACCGGTTGCCTTCCTCCGAGAGGGCGAAGCTGGCCGAGGAGGAGCGCATGAAGGACCCCAAGGTGCTGGCACAGCTTGAAAGGCAGAAGAAGAGAGAAGAAGAGAGAGCGAAGCAAGAGGAGGAGAAGAGGCTGCAAGAAGAGGAGAAGGAGAGGATAAAGGCCGAGAAGCATAAGCTCCACTTAGCGACCAAAGCCGAAAAGCATGCGAAGTATCTCGCCGATCGCGGAATCACCGAAGCAGAGTACCAGGTGGAACTGCAGGAGCTTCTGAGAGCCAAGGCCGAGAGACAAGCGGCGAAACTGGCTAAACAAGCCGCGGCTGAGGCGGAGAAGGAGCAGGCCAAGGTCGAGAGCCAACAGACCCAGACCGAGAGCGAGCAGCTCAAGGCCGAACGCGAGCAAGCCGAGAAAGAAAGACTGGAGAAAGAGAAGGCTGAAAAGCAAGCGCTCTACTTCGCAACAAAGGCTGAGAAGCATGCGAAATACCTTGCTGAGCGCGGCATCACCGAAGAACAGCACCTGCAGGAAGTGCAGGAACTCTTGAAGGCCAAGGCCGAAAGGCAGAAGGCGAAGAGGATCGCAGCCAGGCAAAGGAAGCAGCAGATGAAGCAAAGTAAGGAGAGTGAGCAGAGTGAGCAAAGTGACAACTGAGCCGGAGAAGATCACTATTGTAAAAATAGACTTATATAGTCCCAGGGAGGGGTTTTCTCACCTCATGGCTTGGGATGGCTTGGGATAGATGTATAACATATTGTGAATAGCAATCCTATTAGAAAAATGAACAAGCATAATTCGCTGCCCTTGTTACCTAGGTAGGTACGGTATTGCCACCGTACAGTTTGATCCTCGCGTTTATTATTTCCCATAACCCGATTTCGCGGCCCTTGTTACTTACGCACAGTAGGCAAGGTATCCCATCCCACCGTACAGTCTTCCAACCCACTAACTATCCCAGCATTTATATAATTCTTTTCCCATACCTGCCTTTCGCAATGTCCCCTTACCTACCACACACATTGTTCAAGCCTTGATAGCAAACGACTTCAGATACTCGTAGTCCGGGAGATTGGCATTGACGCATTCCCGCATGATCTTCTGAGCCCGCTCCCCATACTTGTCGATCCATTCCTGGTCCTCGACTTCTACTGTCTTGGGTTTCTTTTTCTTTAGGGGGGGACGAGGTCAGCTCAGCTGGCGTCCGATCCCTATCTCGAACCGTGGACAAGCGAAAATAGAAGGAAAGGGGGAAGCGAACTTACATTGGCGGCGCTCCTCGGCTTGAGTGAGGTGCTGTTGATCGCATCATCGTGGAAGCCCCTCCACTTCTCGAAGGCTTCTCGGGCTCTCTTATGGTCCTCTTCGGAGTCCCAGTTCAGCATCGCCGGGCTGTAATCGATGCCGACTTCCTTGCAGTACGCTTCGATGATGCCTTCCGGGTTATCCAGCAGGTCATCCGCATCGATGACGGTGATGCTGACCTCGCCGTCTTCCAATCGGCCGTGCTGGCCCGCGAGAGCCGGGCCGATCTGCTTCTCGGCGCGCAGGAAGTCGAAGACGCGGCGCAGCTCGTCGTAGCCGGCTTCCGAGGGCATGAAGTCGTAGAAGCCGGTGACCTTGTCGAGCGGCGGGATGGTGCACCGCCAGTACGAGGGGATGCTGTAGCGCGGGTGCCGGATTAGGAACGTGAAGTGGAACTGCTTCAGGATCGCGGCGGGTACGACAGTGGGGTTGCCGGGCTCAGCGGCGGTGTCGTACGGGTAGGGAGCCTGGTGCGAGCCGTTGGTGTTCCCGTCTGTGCCGACTCCTTTCTTGACCTTCTTTCCGCCGAGGGAAGGTGCGATGCTTGCGGGCTTGCCCTCCGGAGGGACGAGGTAGTGGGTGATATCCTTGATGAAGAGGCGTTTTCCCTGTGCAGTGTAAGCTTCCCAGACCTCCAACCTTCAAGTTATTGGTGCCGGTAACACGGTAACAGCGCTTGCTTGGAACTTGAAGTCGTCTGGGTAAAATCAAAGTCTGGATAGAAGCCAGAGAGCTTAACAGCAGTGGGGCTGAAAACGAAGTACTGTAGAATATTTGACCCCGAGCGATTAGAATACAAACTGAAGGGGCTTTCCGGTAGTGATATTTGCGAAGATTTAGTCAATCCAAGCACTTGCTTGGCTCCCCTTTTTCAGGCCGGGTTTGTTCCATTCGAATGCGGCTCGTGGGAATGTCGGAGTGGCTGAGGGAGCAGACCCATGGTGGAGGAAGAAGAGTTAATTTCGAACCTCTTTGCCCTCTCGTTCAATCCTCTCGAAGATGGTTTTATAAGTGCTGGCCGCAAAGCCACTCTCCTCGCGAGCCTTCTCATCGTTCTCGTATCTTGCACTGAGCCTCTCAGGCCCAAAGTAAAAGGCGTCTCCAAAGGGCTCGTGGACACAGTTGAGGATATCTCGACGAGTCATGAACACCTAACGGAAGAACTTAGTCGTTGAACAGGCGGGGCAGGGAAATATGGCAAGCCTCGGTGCTCAGTGCTCACCCTCTCGAAAGCGGTGCTACACGCTCTCGGATGCGTAGCCACGAAGATGGGTTTCGTGGACATGATGGTCCAGATAGATAAGTTTTGGACAGTTTTTTCTGTTTGATAATGGATGATTGGGCGAGGGGTGGGGACGGCGTTTGAAAAGCAGTCTATATTTCAAGGAAGGCTTATAAAGTCCGTCCGTTGGTTGGGGTTTATGACGTCTGTCGAGCGTATCTCAGCTCAACAGGACTGGTCTGATATAATGGGAGTCTTGGGATGTGCAACTGAGGTGCAACTTTGGGAAATGAATGAACTGAAAGAGGGGGAGGGGGGAAGACGAGTGTCAAGAGGGAGAGGTGTAACTGGATAAATCGAGCATGTGTTTCCAAGATGCATCTGGGGCTGCGCTAGGAAAGGATCTATAAGAGCTGGTTGGCAGCTTGGAAGCCGGGGTGGGCAAATACTGGGTCCTGCAGAGAACGTCGTTCCTGTCCAGCTGATGGAAGAAGACTTTACGGATGCAGATTTGAAGGCGTCGAGGTCCTTGATCATAATAGGGGCACGTAAGGTAGGTAAGGTAGGTTGTTGGTGACTATACTCCGTAAGACCGTGAGGATGTACTCCGTCATAATAGGAGAGGGAGAGGCGCTTTGATCAAAGCAGGCCTAGTACCTCCTAATACAATAATAGATCCTATAGTAGACAAGGATACAAAAATGGATACAATGAGATATAAATACTTCATACAGTAGTATTGTATTATTGTGTGTGAGATATGCCTTAGAAGTCAGCACATAGTAATAAGTAGATAGATCTACGGCCTTCGATCCCGCAGACAAATACCTCAGGAGGCATTGCTATTCCCAAGTTATTCCCAACAACCCGAAGAGAAAAGGAGGCATGGGCGCAGCTGACATCTTACACTGTCCTCGAGATGGCCTTCACCGAGGAATAGAATGCTCGATCGATATCCTCCTCCGATGTTGGAGTGATGATCGCCCGGCCGGCTACTCTTACGGGAGCAATGCACAGTCAGGTACCTCGATACTTGGATCCCTTCCCTTGATCCCTTGATACCTTGATACCTGACCTGAAGACCTGCCTAGGCCCGTCGTCCTTTGGACCAGTAGTTCTACCGCGGCCTCTGCCTCCAACGAAAGCGCTCAGCCTATTTAAACTACTCCGTGCTAATTCACTTGTGCTAAGGGAGCATACTAATATCCATAGGTCCCCTCTTTTTCGCCCTGCGAAGTTTCTTCTCTACAACTCTTCTTTTTTCTGCGCCACGCGCCCATTATCACGGTGCTCTCTTTCTGCCAGTCATCTTAACTAAATCCAATTTCAAAAGCCCAAAAGCCCAAGTGTCCAAAGTCCGTTGTTGATCAATCGACCGTCATCCCGTCGCAGGCGGAGCCGAGCGAGCAGGGGCGTTAAGACAAGTAGGTAATCCTCCGTCCTCGGTGGGGGTTTTGCCTTTCCTGCGTTTTTTGGCCTGCGGCTTTTCGATCTCTTCCAACGTCAACATCGCCTACCACCACCAGGGAGACGAACGACCATCTGCCCGAGTGTTGTCCCCCAGAAGGCGGGGCGCGGAATTGAAATGCGACAAGCCCTTTTCTCCACGACGTGCTGAATCTTCTGCTTGATGTCAGGCGCAACCTTCGCTCAGGGTACTATGGCGATGCCAACGGCCCCATCGGCTGCCAGTCCTGGCCACTCCTCCCCCGAATCTTTCGAGGTCGAGGAGGACCCCAATCCTATCCCCGCAACCCAATGGCAGATGATGCCAGGGCAGACTTCCCCCGGGACCTCAACCCCCGCGTCGCACACTCCGGCGCCATTGCAGAAGCGGCGGCGCGTCACGAGGGCGTGCGACGAATGCCGCAGGAAGAAGATCAAGTGTGATGGGAAGCAACCGTGTACTCATTGTACGGTCTATAGTTATGGTATGTCTCTGTTGTGCGATCGTTCCTCTCCCGACCCTCAATCCCACCTTTGCCATAATTATCGGGTTTCGACTAATGCTCCCCAGATTGTACATACGATCAGCCTTCGAATCGGAGAAGGAACCCCGCACCCCAATACATCGAAGCTCTTGAAGCCCGCCTACAACGAGCCGAGTCGCTTCTCAAAACCGTCCTCCCGAACGTTGATCTGAATGACCCAAATCTTGATACAATCATTCAGCAGCAGCGTCAAGCGGGCAATGCCAACAAAGATTCGTCAGAAACCGCCAACTCCGGCGAGTCGAAACTCTCAGAGAAAGATTCGCAGCTGCGCTCCATGATTGAATCCACGGGTCAGCTTGATCTTGACGAGTGCGGACACTGGGATTTCCATGGAGGGTCGTCTGGAGCTGTCTTTGTCAGGCGCATGCGCGAGCAATTTGGTGACTTGTTAGGCGGCGATTATCGGGCTCCCCTTCTGCCTCGACTTCCTCGATCAAAGCCCTTGGATCCTTTATATGAGTCGCCCAGGTCCTCGCTGGGTTCTCCGCTCGAGACAGGTCTCCCAAACACAATGGGCCTTCCATCTCGAGAGACAGCGAGGGCCTTATGTCAGGATTCCTTAAATTGCGCATGCGCTCTACTTCGTTTTATACACCAACCTACTTTCTACGAAATGTTCGATAGAATTTACGATATCCCACCGGAGAATTTTGGCGACGACGAAAACCGATATCTCCCCCTCCTTTATGTCATTCTCGCTCTCGGCTGCATGTTTCATGCAACTCCGGCCGACAACCTAGACGAATCAACACAAGATTCCTACAAAGACAGCATTAACCAAGGGTGAGTCAACTGTCTACAAATATGCTTTCGTTACGGGGCCTTCATCGACTACCTCGGTTATATACCTTAGTACTGTTCTAATTATATCTTCACTTGTGAGATCCTCCTCGAGTGAGACGCGGACGCTATATAGTTCAGACCCCTCATGTTTCATACGAGAGATTGCCTCAATAGAGACACTAACATCTATAATCAGACTCAAGTACTTCAGAGCTGCCCGCCAAATGATGGATGTTACAGATTGTCGCGATATTACATCATTACAAGCTATCCTCTTCATGATACTGTTTCTTCAGTCGTCCGCCAACCTGAGCACTTGCTATTCATATATTGGCATTGCGTTGAGGTCATCACTGAGAATGGGGCTGCACCGTAATCTTTCTGGCAATTTCAACCCAATAGAACGAGAAATAAGGCGTCGGGTGTTCTGGATCATTCGCAAAATGGATACATATGTCTCAGCTTTGCTGGGATTTCCCCAAATGCTAAGCAGCGACGACATTGACCAAGAGCTACCGATTGAGGTTGATGATGAATATATCACGAAGCAAGGTGTACACCCAATGCCTCCCGGCAAAACCTCGCTATATGCAGCCTCAAATGCTCATACCCGATTGATGGTTATTCTGACTAAGGTCATCAAGTACATCTACCCGATCAAAGGCTTGGAGCAATCTGTTCAGGAGCCTTCGAAGGCCTCATACGTTATCAGCCATGCCAAGATCCGGGAAATCGAGCGAGACCTGGCCGATTGGCTGGATAAACTGCCCATGGCACTTCGACCTGGGGGGGAAGGAACGCCAGAAGTACTGAGGTAAGTTCACGAATCCGACTATATTGTCGACTACCAACTTTCATTTGAATGAGTATATGTAGAATATACGGCTTCTTGCTCTTGGTGCTCTTTGGGCATAATTAGATGAGAGTATGCTGACTGAATATCTGTAGAGTTCAACAACTTCTGCGATTGGCCTATGCTCATGTCCAGATGATGCTCTACAGACCTTTCTTACATTACGCTTCTCAGAAGTCTTCCGCGAACAAGTCGATCGATGAACGGTCGTATGCCTGTGCTGCGGCTTGCATCAGTGTTTCCCGCAACATCGTACATATCACGACTGAGATGAAGAAACGAGGCCTCTTGATTGGCGCATATTGGTTTACAATGTATACCACTTTCTTCGCTATTTTGTCGTTAGTATTCTTTGTTCTTGAGAATCCGGATAAATCAGGATCTCAAGAGATCTTGGCAGATGCAAATGATGGGAAAGACGCCCTTAGAGGTCTTGCGAAGAGAAGTCAGGCCGCAGACCGATGTTCAAGCGCCTTAATTGTAAGTCTCTTGCAGCTGGTTTGTTTCCTATACTAATATCATGATTTAGCCCCTCTTTGAGAAATTGCCTGAGAGGCTTAAGAATGGGCGCTCTGCTGCTGCGGCTGCCAAGAAGAAGCGGTCAGCTCCTTCGCCGAACCTGCAAGGTATACGTGGGACAGCGGACGTGCCTGAGCCAGAACCCGCACCCTTGAGCCAAAGAGCGACCACATTCCCAGTATTAACACCTGTCTACGATAATGCTCCGTTCAGAACCAACACCATGTCAAACCCAAATCTTAGACAAAGTTTCCAAGAACTTGTCTCTCCCACAGACCTATCTTCCCATGGAACTCCGGATTCCACTAATAGTGACCACGTTCTACAACGGCCACCATACAATATGTCGCAGCCTTTCAGTCCCAACAGCGGCCTTCCAGACCTCGGTGCGATGATGTTCCCATCAGGGGACCCATTCGCTTACCCCAACCAACCGATGACAGAATTCGATAATATCAAACAAGAAAACATTGGTAGTATGCAGAGCTCTCGAGCCCCACCCATGTTTCTTTCCAACGGCACTAGTGGGCCAGGTATCTATGATGACCTGGAAGGTCAACTATTTGGTCCACTCCCGCCATATCTGCTGCAAGGACAGCAACCTTTTGATATGACAGGGCAAATGGGTGCGGGGAGTAACGTGATGTCTTCTGTATTTAATCCTCAGGAGATGAGCTACCCCGCCAGTGCTGTGCCGGACGTCGACTTGGACTTCGACGGGATCTTCTCGGGCTCAGGGGATCGCGACGACTGGAACAACACGGTCACCGATCAACGGTTTAGGTAATGATGCATTGGTCGGAGTTGGATCGGAATAGGAGCATCTAGGAGTTTCCCTGACGTGTAAATGCTGTACGTATATATACCTGGCTAGATTTGAGCGGGCGTCTGGGATGGTGAACAGGTCACTTTGAACTACATGACTACATGGTATAATGTCAATAGATAGCGTTGATTTTGCTAGACTGCAATGCACTACTAGCTGTATATTATATCGTCTCTTGCTTTCGTGGGGTGGTTGATAACGAAGGGGCTCTGTTGTGCACGTGATGTGGATTTCACGCTAAGCGTACCTTACCGCAAGGCAGCGAGCTACCTATCTAGCCTGGGCACATACCTACGGAGTACTATCGTGAGCTTCGAACCGTTACCCCACAATTTTAATTCATCCTCCCTCCACCTCTGGACAAGACATCGGCCCAGCCCTGATTCAAGATGGCTGCGGTGCAAAGTAGCCCCAGCTCACCAACCCAATCTCGCACGAAGAAGGGCCCTCTTGTGACCGGTAAGTCGGAAAGACGCAAGAGGCTGAAGAGCTAACTGACTTTCGACAGAACCCCCAAAGTTCGATATTGAATCATATGTGCAAAACTACAAGGGTAATCCTCCTCTGCTTGAAGGAATCCTATCTTATGCGTGGGTTAGGAGGCTAATGTAGCTCCAGGACGAACCAGATATGAACGTCTCCTCCTCATCGGCACATCATCCTCCTTCCTCGGGGTCGAAGCTCTCAAAGCTGCGGTTGTCGAAGCGAAGGCTGGCAAAGATACCAGGCGATATGTAGAAGCGTGCAATCACCTTCAGGCGGTCGCGCCTCAGGAGCCCGAGGCTGTGAGAGACCAGGCGTGGGTAGACACTGTGGGGAAACAGAATCTGGCGGAGACGGCTCGGCTGGAGGCCGAATTAAAAGGATATAAGAACAACCTCATTAAAGAGAGTATTCGAGTACGTTATCCGTGCCCATTGCTAGATGTTTTGATGGCTGACCGCGGGTATGCAGATGGGCAACGAGGATTTGGGTAAACACTACCAGGCGATAGGCGATCTCCCAAAGGCTTTCGAGGCTTTCAGCCGCATGCGTCAAGATGTCAGCATACCAAAACACATTGTGGACGTCAGCATGCACCTTATCGAAGTTGCGATTGAACAGAGGAATTGGATTTCGGTCGTCTCCAATGTGCAGAAGATCAGAGGTATCCAATCGGTTGTCGAGGATGACAAGTCCATTCAACAATACATAGCCGCTGCTGATGGGTTGGCAAATATGGATATGGGAAACTATCACACGGCAGCCTTACACTTCCTCAGCACAGAAGCCGGTATGGGTTCTAGCTGCAATAGCATCATCAGTCCAAATGACGTCGCGATTTACGGGGGCTTATGCGCCCTTGCGTCCATGGAGCGATCCGATCTGCACAAGAGGGTGCTTGAGAACTCAAACTTCCGGACCTACTTGGAACTCGAACCTCACATCAGACGCGCTATCACCTTCTTCGTTAATAGTCGGTACTCTGCTTGCTTGAGTATCCTCGAAGCATACCGGGCGGATTACCTCCTGGATATACACCTCCAAGATCATGTCGATGAGCTCTATTACATGGTCCGCAGCAAAAGCATCGTCCAGTATTTCATCCCTTTCTCATGTGTGACTCTGGACAGCCTGAACGCTGCTTTCGCAGCGCCAGGGAAGACCATCGACAAAGAGCTCGGCCAGATGATCGCGCGCAAGGAGCTCATTGCACGGATCGATACACAGAACAGGGTAAGTGGGTATGCTCTAGATTGGACCTCTAACGCTAATGTGCACGCAGCTTCTCACTTCCGTTCCTTCTGCGGCGCGTTCAACGTTACAAGCTACTGCACTCAAGACAGCCAGGGAGTACGAGCGGGAGGCCCGCCGACGAATCCAGCACATGAACATTGTGGGGGCGGAACTCGACATCAGAGCGGGAAAGAACCCGGGGGCTCTTGATGAGCTGTTGGATGGTGGAATTCTGGGTTCATCTCAGCGCGCGAAGGCAGGCGGTTACCAATGAATGGATTCGAAGCTCGATATGGCACGGCGCACGACTGGGCATGAATCGAAGCATATGATGGCGTTGTGGATTGGGCGGACATGGAGCATAGAGGCAACTATATCAGCAGAGCTTTTCCATAAAACAGGTATGACTTGGCGACGTGATGCAAGATGCGGTTCTATGTGGTACAGGTAACGTATGCAGGCAGCGTTGGCTTTTGCAGTCACACTTTGCTTTTTTTCTCCACGCGCGCAGCCTTCCCCTTGACACTCCTCAAGGCTACAGAGACGAGTTGTCTCTCCAGCCCCGCGGCCTCGGTACGATGGCTCGGGCGCTAAGCCCGATATCGACGTTGATAAGCCTCGCGCAACGCCACAATGCGGCACAGCCACACGTGGCGAATGGCGAGCAGCCAACCAAGCAGCAAAGCCCTTTTCTGCGAAACAGGCTTCCACTTCCACGTTTGTGTCCCAGAAGGCTTCGTTGCAAAAGCACGGAAGCACTTGAAACATCGCGCATCAACTATTCGCCGATGGCTTCTCGCGTGGAGTCTGCCTGGGGTCTTGCCAAGGGTCCAGACGCGGTGCAGGGGTCAGTGACTCAGCCGCGGGATTCCGAATTCTCAGCGGTTGCGGAGCACATGACGAGGCTTCGAGTCATATCTCGTGATCCCACTCTACCGTGATGATATAGAAGATGGATACCTATATATAATATAATATACTCAGGATATATTATATATAAAGCCTTCCTCTCCCCTTGTTTACTTTTCTCTCTTCCTCTACATCAAGCTTCCCTCAGCTTTTGGATTCCTTTTGCTATTTGTTATACCCATTTCCTTCCTCTATAACCCCCAGCATCCATCATCACCACCATCATGGACGCCTCCACTCCATCTCCCCACCGCCGCCAAAACCGGCGCCGCGAACGCCCCGGGTCTCGCACTCGCCGAAGCCTCGCCCGGAAATCAACATCAACATCAACATCAACGTCAACATCAACAACATCAAGCCACCACCAGCATCTCCTCCTGCCCCCCAACCACTTCCACTTCCCAATCCCCCCTCCCCCTCAAGCCCCCTCCCCCTCCCTCTCTTCTCCTCCTCTCCTCTCCGCCCAGACTTCGCGCACAGCTGGCATGCTTGGAAAGCGCGCGAGAGAGCGTTTGCGGAGGAGAGGGAGTACGAGCTGTTGTTCGGCGAGGCGTGGGGGGATGAGGATCGGAGTTTGTGCGCGCCCATGCTAGGTGTGGTTTGGGGCTTGTTTGGGGGTATTGATTATACGGATCCGTAAATTTTATTTCTCTCTTTTTTTGCTTTGGCTTTGGAGTCTTTGGGGAAAGGGGGGGAGGGGGGGGGGGAAGAGATGTGAGGAATGGAGTCTTTCGGAGACTCGTTTATGAGATGTGGAAAAAGAAGAAGAGAGTGTGAGATTGATATCTCATCTCATCCATCATTCATTCATACATACCTTACATGAACCCGACCTCGCTATTCATGTTCATGTCCCTGTTCATCATCAAACACAATCCATCCATCCTCCTTCCAACACCTCACATCTCTACCTCACCTCACCTCACATCTCTACCTCACCTCACATCACCCATCCTATTCTCTTCCCGAACATCTCCCCTTATCGAAATATCATCATCAAAGACTTATACAACAACAACAACAACAACAACGACACCTCATCCTCCAATTCTCTCGGCATATTTATTCGTCCTCATATATACGATTTGGTTCCGATTCCGATTCTCTGGTTATTTTGGGGAATGGAATGATGGAAGGATAGGGACTTGACGGGGTAATGATGATGATGTGCTGAGCGACGACGACGACTTTGTAGCGGTGCGAAATGAGAATGAGATGAGAATGAGAGTATTGGTCCGAACTGAATTGAATTGGACTTGTATATGTCTTGGAGGGGGAGGTTAGATGTGGTACGAGAGAGGGATATGATGGATGATGGAATGAGATGTGGATGTGAATAATTTGATTTTTGGAGTTTTTCTTTTGCTGGGGGGGGGGTTCTGGGTTGTATATATATGAATGATTATTCTCATGAGATCATGAGATCATGAATAAATGAATGCAATATTTTTGCAGATTGATTGATTGATTGGATTGATGGCGTGTATTAGGTTTATTTTATATGCTAGTGATTTTGGTCCAAAGAGGGTTATTGAATTAGGTGTGATGGATAGGATAAGATATTTAGGTAGAGATAGGTGGGCAGGTAGGTACCTACCTTAGGTAAGGTAGAGGTGGGGAATGGTATTTGTATCTCCCCCCCCCCCA